>NC_079394.1:17183997-17223997 GCF_029220125.1 Pseudoliparis swirei | reverse complement strand
TTGTGAAACCTTTACAGCCATGTAAAACATTCTCAATTCTCTGGAGACTGAGTGGCATGTGTGTGTGTGTGTGTGGTACATACCTTTGGTTTGTTGGCGCCAAAAAACCCAGAGGACGAGTCTGCGTGTCCCGTCTCTATCAGAGGGGCGGAGTGGAAGATCAGCAGCTTGCCCGGACAACTCAGGGCCTAATAATAAATAATAATAAAAATAATAAATTAATTACAGATTATTAATTATTATTATGTATTATTATAAAAAATATAAAAAATAAAATAAATCAAAATAAAATAAATCAAAATATATTTTAAAATGTTTTGTATTAATTATTCATGAATAAATAAAGAATAATAAATAAATAATAAATGATGAATTTAAAAAATAAAGAATATTGACAGTGTTTGAAGAACATAACATTTATTGAGTGAATATTTGTCACTCATTTTAGTTTGCATTTGCAATTAGTTTGCAATTAAGAAATTATTTAAGAATAACGGAAATACGAAAATGTACAATGAAATATGCTAAACAAATAAATTAAGAGTCAGTTAGTGCAGATGGGAAGAATATATATATTTTTATAAATAGCCCCTGGCATAAATTGTATTTTTTTTAAAGAAAGTATGACGAGTGATAATGGTGTATAAAACAAAACCTCCCAGAATGACATTATTTTAACCGTCGACTACTGAATCATCATTAAACTGTGAATGAAGGCCGAGCCACGGTCACTTACCTGCAGCACGGCGAGCCCGGCTTTGACAGGCAGCTCCATGGCAACGCCACTCGCCTCGCCACGCTCTGGACTCAACTGAGGAATAAGCCGCAACACACTACACACACACACACACACACACACATTGATCATACAAAGTACCTCCTTCATATGTATTTATTATTATTTTTTCATTTTAAAAGCAGCCCAATGAACACGCCCCTTTTCTAAGGGGCATGTATGACTTGGAATGAGGGATGCATACACCTGGTTACCTGTCTATACTGTCTTTGCATTCTCTCAGGGGCACCAGGAGCCCCTCCCTCATAGGAAGCTGCAGCTCCTCCGTCTCCGCGATGACCAGCATGCGTGGGCGGGACAGCGCCGGGCTCAGGTCGTACAGGTGGATCCTGCCATCGTACGTCATCAAACCGACGCGGACGTCCGACGGGGCGTCGCCGCCCTCCCTGCACACACAAATCAGGTATAAAACCAGACCATAGGCCCTCGTTCCCGTCGTCCCCCATCGTCCCCGTTGTCCCAAACCAAAAGGTGTGTGTGGTGCACCTCGTCAGGGAGGCGAGCAGAGACAGGATCTGACGCGTCGCAAACTCCAAATGTCCTCCTCTCACCGCTGAGGCGGACACGTCTACGGCGAGCAGCAGAGCGGCAGGCTAAGCCTGAAATGTAAAACGTACAGCAGCTTACACACACACACAACACACACACAAACACACACTCACGGCATCTCTCCCGGTGCAATTCTGAGATGCAGGAGTTCCTACCGAGGGAGACATTTTTAATTACTTGTCACAGAAAATATGTTATTGTTTGTTGTTTACGTGCCAACGATCACACAAGGTAAGAACTTTATATTTATTTATATGTATTATTTTTTAAATGTTTTTTTATATTTTTTTTATGTTGTATTAATTATTATTTTTAATTTTATTTATTTATAAGTAAAGTGTAAAAAAAACAAAGAAGAAACACCTCCCCCCCCCCCACCCCCCAAAAAAGAAAGACAAGGGGAATCGAACCCTCTGAGAGTGGAGGATCTCGTACGACCCCCTGCTCAGTTCAGGCCTCTTGTCTTTATCCACCCGGACGCCCTCCTCCCCTCTGGTGGGCTGGTAGTGTTGCCACGGCACTGGGACACAAGAGAGAGGAGGTATAACACGTATAACGTAGAACTAGTGGTTCATTCTTCCGTGGTGGAAATGGTAACCGTTTCTACGGAGATAAGCCCCGCCCCCTCTCCGACACGAATAAACCACTAAATAGTCGTGCGAGTAAAGCGTTGTCACTTCTGGTTTTGAATAAAGAGTTTCAAATTAATGTTATTTTTTCATCCGATTCATCAAAAACATAATGGGCAGATGAATCGATTATTAAAATAAGCGTTAGCTGCAGCGCGAGTCGTAATCACGCCATTCTGACCCGAGTGATGGTGGCGCTGCCTCTCACCTTCACTGAGGCGCCCACAGAACGGGCAGTGGAACCTCTGACCACAGTCCTGCCAGCCCATCGCCGGACACATGGAGGCGCCGCACCCACCGCAGCCCATCACGCATTCTGGCTCGTTGCACACCGGCAGCGCCCCCTGGCGGTGACAACAACAAACGTCATAATAATTCAAATTAAATACACATTAAATTAAACCTCCGTCTCTATTGAGCTGAAGACTGACCTCTCCCACCTGTGTCTGTGCCAGAGGGGTGAGCAGCGCCCCTAGTGGCAGGCGGCTGAGGAGGGCGGTCGGTCCGTCACAGGGAATGCAGTACGAGGCCGAGCGGATGGCGAGAGGACTGGCGCTGCCTGGCGATAGGCACGCAGGCAGCAAGGACACGTCAGGTTAAAGTGAGCGGACACCCAGGATGGTGACGGGAACAAAGTACGTACATCCTTACCAACGTTATTACGCACATAACTATGCTCATGTACTTACTGACATATGTACTAACTTACTTTAAAACGTACTTTCTTTAACATGATATGATATTCCTTTAGTTGTCCCACAGGGGGGACATTTCAAAAATCACTGCAGCGGTGCACATCAATGAAAATAAATAGAAAACACAAAACACAATCACAATACTAAAGAACTAAATACCAACACTAAATGCTAAGTATACAGGGGGAAAATAAAGTAACATGCAGAGTTTTCCAGGATCTCCAGCGATCTACTGCAGTGTGTTGTGCAGCCTGACAGCAGCTGAAGGAAGGACTTGTGGTTCCTCTCCCTCAGACACCGGGGAGGAATCAGCCGGTGGCTGAAGGAGCTGCAGAGCTGCGAGAGTGTTATGCATGGGGTGGGAGGCGTGGTTCATCAGGGACGAGAGCTTTGCCATCATCCTCCCGTCCCCCACCACCTCCACAGCATCCAGAGGACACCCAGCACGCTGCTGGCCGGGATGGAGCGTGTCTCATTTCTAAGAACATGACCAAGTTGATCAACGGACAGCCATATCTGTGACAACGCAAGGCTCATGTCCGAAAGCAGAAACAGAGTAATATCCTGCTTAGTTTGGCGAGACAGTCTTAAAACATATACACCCCAGCACGCTGCTGGCCTTCTTTAGCAGCTCGTTCAGCCTCTTCCTGTCAGCCGCTGCCATGCTGCTGCTCCAGAAGACCACTCCATCAAAGATGGCTGATGCCACCACAAAATCAGTCAAAGAAGGTCTTCAGGAGGGCTCCCTGCACTCCAAAGGACCTCAGCCTCCTCAGCAGAAAGAGTCTGCTCTGTCCCTTCTTATAAAGTGCGTGGTCAGCCCAGTCCAGCTTGTTGTTCAGGTGAACACCCAGGTACTTTAAGATTTTACAATCTCAATGTCCAGTCCCTGGAGGCTCACCGGTACCGGAGGAGAGCGTTTACCACGGCGGAAGTCCACCACTTGGTCTTACTAATACTTTAGGAATTAATTATATACTTATATTTGTACTTGCTTACTTACGTACTTATGTATTTACTTACTCAAATACTTACTCACATACTTATGTATGTACTTACTCACATACTTAGTTAATTACATAATTATGTATATACCTACATCCTTATTTATTTAATTGCATACTTATGTATACATGTACGTACTTCCTCACATACTTATGTATATATGTCCTTACTCACATACTTAATGACATACTCATGTACTTTCTCTCTGATGAATCTCATCAGTTCTTGAGCTGCAGCGTGACATCGCTTGGAGGGGTTTCGTCCTCTGAGATGGACTCTGAGTACAACGTGTTCCTCTTGTTTTAAGTACTAATACTCCCCACTACTCGAGGGATGAACAGCGGTAGGCAGTGAGTGTTTACCTCGGTCCTCTACGGGACAGGAAGTCGTTGCCAGAGGAGGAAGACGGGAAAAGGGCTCTGAAACGAAGACCCTGCCCCCCCACTCTGCCGCGTCCTCAGCGATCACCTCCACCTGAGGACTCACCAATAGAACGTCCATGTTCACGCGCATGACCTCATATGAACTTCATCTTGAGCACTAAGTCTGAGGACTCACGACGCTGGGCAGCAGTTGGGGGTCCAGGCCGTACCGGGACTCAGAGCTGGGAGACTGGGAAAGATCATATATGGGGTTATGGGAGGAATCATATTTGATACATGGACGCTAGTTCACGATCCTGGATTCAATATTAAATACAGTTATTGCAATATTGAGTGTAGAAGGGACCCTTTGTCTCAAAAACATCCCTGATATTTTTTTTATTTATTTTAAATTTGGTGAAAATGCATTTTCAGCTTTGAGGCGAAATGTAAAATGATATTTAACACATAACTGAATATTACGCAACCTTTAGTTGTTCATTAAAATGTCATATCCCCTATTTCATCTTCTTTAATTCTTTTTATAATTTTTATTTTATTTTATTACCTCTTTACTGTGAAGATAACTTATTTTATTTATTTATTAAAAATAAATTATTATTATTATACAGGATTGTCTTATCTCTATAATTCAAAAAAAAAGTTTATTATTTAATAATTTGATCGAGTAAAAAAATAAAAAAGGAATTCAGGCCGAACCATACATAAATAAATAAGACAATAGAAAAAAATAACCTGCGGACTCAGATATATAATAATTTCGTGCCCGTGGTAACCGTAACGTTTTTAATGGCGTTGCTGTGTGGTCCCCACCTGTGGCGTGGCGTTCCCGTCCTGTGGCGTGGCGTTGGGAACAAACTCATTGATGGTTCCTAAAGGAGAAATTGTAAAGATTGTAAAGCACTCCGAGACAAATTTGTAATTTGTGAAATTGGGCTATACAAATAAACTGAATTGAATTGAAATGAGTTACACAGATGCAGCAATAGTGTGTGTGTGTGTGTGTGTGTGTGTGTGTGTGTGTGTGTGTGTGTGTGTGTGTGGTGGGTGGGGGGGTTCTCTCCTGATCTGCAAATAAAGTTTCTTTTTTCAATTTCAGTGACTAATTTAAAGGGATCAGGCTCTGAAACACATGGAGATACACTAAAGTTCTAAAGTTTGGCGTAACATAGAAATGTCCTTATTTTTCAAAGTAAAGCACAGTTTGTTTTTTTCAATTAAGATCACATTAAATGAATCATAAATACTCTCTGTACATAGTTAATGTGTAAATGACTATTCTCTGGTGTTTAATGAAGTCTCTACATAGGTGTATAGAGGCCCATCTCCAGTGTTCTGATGGTACATTGTGTTATCACCTTAGAAGACTAACGGAGGGGTAGAAAACCCTTGAACACCCTTTTTATGTGAGCGCTGCTGAAAAACAGTTATGCTGCTGAGAGAAGCTAGAAAACTGGCCTTCTTTTGAGATACAAGAACTACATTAATATTTACTATAAAAATCATTATTTATAACCTCGTCAATGTCTTGATTAGATTTTATATTCATTTGATAAATAAAAGTGAGTTTTCATGGAAAACACAAATCTGTCTGCGTGACCCTAAACTTCAGAACGTTAGTGTACTTTTAGAAAACAGCCCTAAACCAGACCTACCTCCTGAGTTGGTCCGCTGTGAGACGGGAGACGTGGGCGGGGCCAGACGGTGTGTGAAGCCCCCCGAGGACTCAGGTGCACCCAGTGATGGAGAGCTGATGGGCAGGTGTGTTTGGTAAGGGCGCCGAGGCCCGTCCGGTGGACCCTGGTGCGTGTACGGGGGCTGGAAGAGGGGGGCTGTCCCTGGGTGAGGGCTGTGAGGGGAGTAAAATGGCATCGGCTGGAGGCCTTCCGCCGCGAGAGGGAGGGAGCGTGGGGGCTCGGCTGGACCGCGGGCCCTCCGGTCGGCATCGATGGGATGGAGAGTAAAGCGAGTGTCGCCCGAGGGTGGGCAGGTGGCGAGGTCGCCGCCCTGGTGGTCGAGGCGGGGCCTCTGGTCAGAGGGAGAGCTCAGGCTGAGCTGCTGGAAGCCGGCCAGGGGGTCGCAGGGGGGCCCCAGAGGTGACGCGGGGGACCAGCCGTTCTGGCCCGCCCAGGGCTGAGAGGGTGTATGGCTCTGATTGGCTGCGGGGACGTCCATCATCCCCCATAACCATCACCGATTGGTGCGTTTCACCACGGAGGCGGGGCCTGTGGGGTAACAACAACACACACACACATAAATGATGTGATTCTCTCCTCCAAGACGATTAATAACCAATAAGCCACATTAAGAAATCCGTTAGACGTCCATTTATTTGTGTAATAGTTTATTTTGGAGTAAACAGACAATAATATTAATATAAAAATCCGTAATATGAAAGAGGAAACGAGATGATTTGACATAATAAACCGGTACATACCTCGGTTGGGGGGGGGGGGGGGGGGTTCACGTCGCCGACGGGAGCGAAACACTTTTTACATAATAAATGATTTACTCGCGTTGCTTCCCAATTAAATCCTTTCGATGAGAACCCGCCGTGCGGCCGGTTCAATGGCCCCGTGATGCGTTCACGGTCGTGATTCCGTGCACCCTGCAGCCGTTGCTGCACTGCTAGCGTGTCAAGTTGCAGGGGAAAAAACGCCGACGCATTTCTGCCGTACTCTTTCAAAATAAAAGCCAAAGATTCGGGATCGCAATAAATCAATAATTAGAATAAAGGTATATTTGTTAAGGAATTTAAAAAAAAGAATCTATAAATTATCATAGAAATGTCCATGTATTTGTATTATTTAGGAAATTCCATTCATTCTTACTAATATTTACTTCTACTCACCACTTTATTTTAGAAAAGTTTCTGTACCTTTACTTATGTATCTATAGATCAAAATGCAGCATATTAATAATGTATAGAGTATTATTCGTAATAATTGTTTATTAAATATATATAAATATATATATACATATATAAATATATATACCAAATTAATTATATAAATATATACACACACACACAACTTCTTTAATCTTTCAATAGTAAATATTGAAATGTCTGACTTGCTGCTCCATCTATTAAAATATCTGAATACTTCCATCACTGCATGACGATTATCAATTATACACACGAGGAACAAAATACACAAATTAGCAAATCACTGGAACACCATTTATACTAACTTGTGTTTTGTTAAACCATAAAGCGTTTACTTTATTGGTGATAAAGCTGTTATAGAAAACCAAAGAGAACAACGAAATACAGTCTACCCGATCCCCCGTTCACAGACATCAACTTACAGATCCAACAACGTGGACATGTGAGCCGTCTCTGTCCAGGTGAACTTAACGAAATAAAACAAAACCACAGTGAACAATAAACTGTTATAGCAAGTATGGGAGGAATAGAAACAATCACAAAATAAAATGTTAATCTGTTCTAATGGACGCAGACGCCCTTAAAGTGGCACAAGAGAGCAACCGAAGACCCGGAGAGGAGCACGTGGAGGCGGGAGAATCCACGAGGGGAATGTGGTGCGGTATAAAAGAATAAAGTCTAAAAAAGTGTCCGGTGGTCTTCTGCCGTCCCACTTGGCCCCCGTTACCGTTTCAGGGTCGTGGCTTTCGGATTCCCCTGCTTTGCCTTTTCAGGGCGGTGATCCGGTTCCTGACGTAGTCCTTCACGCCCTTCCACGAGCGGATCCTCAGGGCCGTAGGCTCCGCCTCCAGACACTGAATGCAGTCGTTCTTCTGCGGGACCCGGTGAGCCTTGATGAAGTGCTTCATGTGCCTCTCCACGGCGAGGACCTCCGCCTCCCCCCATTTGTGTTTGGTCTTATATCTGGAGCCTGCGGGGCGAAAGGAGAATGAGCTTTTCTTTGCATCATCTTCATCATCCGTGTTTTCTTTCCATTACGTTCTCTTTAAATAACTCCCGGTTCTCCTCCTCTCCCCCCTTTAAATAAAGGCTAGAAATCGGTTCACGGTCCCCAGGTTGACTACCTTCTGCTTCTGATTTTGGAGGCGCGGCCGTGATGGCGTCCGTCGTTGCTGCGCGTGCTCGTCCTCGATGAAGATCTGATGACGATGAAGACGAGGGAGGAAAAAAGGGAAACAGGGGTCAGTGTTGATCTTAACGAGAGAAAAGTAGGATGATGATGAAACGCTCTTTAAATCAAGATCACACGACACTTTAAACCAACATGTAACTACACCATGTAGAACTCTACTCTACTTAAGTTAGAAGAAAAGAAGAAGAAGGAAAAGAGGAAGAGGAAGGCAAAGAAGGAGGAGGAGAAGAAGGAAAAGAAGAAGAAGACGAGGAATCCTACCAGCAGGCTCCGCCCCCAGGGGGTCGTGGCTCTCCGGTCCCAGCATCATGGCGCTCTCCTTCTCGTCGAGGTTCATGAGCTGCAGCATCGTCCCGTAGTGCCTCCGGATCTTTGTGGCCGTGAGCTCCGCCGGGTCCACGGCGCCGCAGTCCCTGACCAGCCTCAGGATGCAGACGGAGCCGCGGTAGGCGGACAGCGTCTGCGGGCGTCCGAAGACGAAGGGGTTCTGCCGCGGCACGCCGCATGCCTCGCGCACGCCCACCAGGAGCTCCATGGCCGCCACCAACGCCGGCGTCAGCAGCACGGGGACGAGCCTCCCCGACTTGCCTCGTATGTCGACCCGCGTGAGCAACTCGCACATGCTCCTCTCCAGGTCGGAGACGGAGGCGTCCATGCCGCACGGCACGTCGGACGACTTCCTCGCCCGCAACGCGAACGCCGCCTCCTCCAGCGAGGACACCTCGCTGACGCTCCTCCGGTTGAACAGGATGGTGCGCGCGAGCGTCACCTTGGCCAGCGCGGCGTAGTTCTCCCCCGTCGCCGCGTCCCTGAGGTTCGTCTCCGCCACGAGATGGACGCCCTTCATGTGGGAGTTCAGGCGCTTCACGTCCTGCGCGAACGGCACCTTCCTCTCCTTGGCCAGCCTGGTCTCCCGGATGGACGTGAGCGCGGCGCCGGACACCAGCGCGTTCCACTTGTCGCGGTACGCGGCGAGGAAGCCGCGAGCGGACTCGGCCCGGCGGGCGTCGCCGGCCCTCGCCGCGACGCCCGCCGCGACGCCGCAGGTCTTCTGCAGGTTGTGGCCGAGCTTGAGGGCGAGCGACGGCAGCGCGTACGTCTTGGTCTCCGGGTCGTAGCCCGCCAGGACGTTCACGCAGCGCACCACGTGCGGGAAGCTCGCCGGGAGGAAGAAGTCCTCCAGCTTCTCCAGCGGCGGCGTGGCGCTCTGAGCCTCGAGGACGAGCCGCGCGATCAGCCGGAGGTTCTGCCGGATGTACTCGTGCTTCTTGGCGCCGGAGCCGGGCTGACTCAAGAGGTCCTCGCCGTACTGCAGGATGATGCCGTCCGCCAGGATCGCCTGCGTCACGTCGTCGAACGCCATGGAGGACAGGACGTCCTTGAAGCCGTCGCTTATCCCGAGGTCGTCCAGGGTTTCCAGCACGCAGCGCAGCAGGAGGCTCTTCCTGCCGACCTCCGGCTCGTTCTCCTTGCCCTCTTTCTCCGGGCACAGCTTCATGTGCTTGGCCAGCGTCTTCTTCCTGAAGAAGCCCCGGCAGTAGAGGCAGTGGAGGAAGTCTCGGGCTTCCTGAGTCTTCCTCGGCCGCTGCCGGGACACCAGGAGGCCCTTTCCCGTCTTCAGGACTTCTTTGTTGTGGAGGAAGTTCCCCTGGTTTATGAGCCGGTTCCATATTTTGTACCTTTCTTTGGACCTTTTGGCGAACTGGAACACGGCCGCGACCTCCGGCTTGTCGCTGTGGATCCTCTCCAGGTGTCGCGACATTTTGGATTCCGGATTGGCGCAGAACAGACAGTAGTTCCTCCGGTCGTAGACGCGTCTCTCTTTGGAGCTGGAGCTCGGCAACACCACCGTTTTGAAAGAGTTCCTGGGATTTGTCGGCCGTATCTTTCTTTGGGGACTGGCGGTTTTTTCCAGAACCGGAGAACTTTCGGATTCCGCCGCCATTTTTTCAGGCGGAGAAGACTTGGCCACCGCGGCGAGGGCCGAGGGGTCGCCGGGGACGGACTCGTCTGAGGAGCCCCAGTCTGGGCCGGACAGGAAGTCGGAGAAGTCCCCGTCGCTGTAGGAAGAGAAATCAGGATCGCTGTCCTCCGACGACTCGGCCGAGTCCTTCACTAGCTCGTCCTTCAAAATAAAAGGATGAACAACGTCGTGAGAATAAGGTACAGAGGAGTATTTATTTATTTTATCCAATTTATTACTTTTAATAAAGAAGGAGGAGAAGAAAAAGAAGAAGGAGGAGAAGAGAAGAAGAACAAGGAGGAGGAGGAGGAGACTGGCTTTTAATTATTCTATTTTAATTATTCTATTTTAAAAACAAAGACAACAATATTTAAATACTAACTCATCGCAGTTTGAAAAAAGATTTTAAAAATTTAAATAAAAGATGCATTTATGATCATTTGATGGTTTCATCGTGTTGCGTTCAGGTACCGAGGAGTTCCATAAACACTGGAATGGAAAACACTGAAACTAAATATTTAACTAACATTACACGCAGGTAACTACCTCGAAATCCACCGCCGACATCGAGTCATCCTCATCGGACGATGCAGGAGAGGAACAGTCCGATGAAAGATGGGACTGGAAAACAAAACCCCGGTTAAAACAACAGAAGAAAAGAAGAAGACATTCTACAGTAACAGCCACGAGGAGGTGGAGTCTTCAAGGTCATGTCATGGTGTCACCCCCGCGCCAAAAAAAGAGAATAGAAGAAGAAAAAAGCTGCGTTGTATTTCAACTGAGGCGGCCGGCTCCTGAATGTTATTTTGACATTCAAAGCTTCTATTGGGGTTTTGGAATTAAGTTTTCAAGTCACCACAAAATATATATATTTTAATATTCAATTTAATTCAGTTTATTTATAGCCCAATATCACAAATTACAAATTTGAAATGGAAAAAAAGCTCAACACCAACACATTAAGTAGGATATTTCGCTATATAAAAACATGTTGTGAATTTTTTCAATTATGACGTCTCTTAAAAAAAAATATATATTAATACATATTAATATATACATATATAAATATTTATTAAATATGAATATATAAAAATATACATACATAGATATATATAATTAATAAATGTATTATTTCATTAAATAAATATATATATATACATTTATTAAATATATTTATTAAATATATGTATATATTTATATATTAATATAATAAATGTATATATTAATATATATATATATTATATTTTAAAGAGACGTCATTCTAAAAAAATTACAATGAGATCTCTCTCTCTCGCTATATATATATTATATATATATATATATTATATATATATACGCCATAAAAATAAAAAATTCTCCTGCATGCATAATACATAATAAATAATCGACCTCTGACTTTGCCCTGTTCGTGGACTGTTCACCGTGAGCAGACTGAAGAGTGAAGTGGAAACAACAAAGAGGAAGTCATGTGTTTGTGTGCGTCCATAAATCAAATCAAACTGCAGCATCTAAAATAAATAAATAAACTTACCTGAATGTGTATTGGTGGAGACTTCCCATCACGGCTCTCCTCCGGGTTTATGGACTCCAGCTTAGTCGTGAAGTCAAAGGGTTGGAGTCATGTGGAGAATCATCAATAATAATAATGTGTAAAACAGAGATGGAATGTATAAGTAACGCATGTGTTTTCAGTTGTCGTGGGTCTCAACCAGCGTCAGAAAAACACCAGGGCAAAGAAACATCACGTTGACCCTGAGGTCACCAGGAGGGGCAACAAAGCCCCCAGAATTATGAGAATTAATAGTGTTTTGTTTTTGTTACATTACATGTCATGTCATTTAGCTGACGCTTTTGTCCAAAGCGACATACAATCCTGTTACATTCATACACCGTAGACGCAGCTACAGGGAGCAATTCAGGGTTAAGTGTCTTGCTCAAGGACACATCGACTAGGGCGGGGATTGAACCTCCAACCCTCTGATTGAAAGACGGACCTGCTACCCACTGACCACTGACCCATAGTCGACTCACTTTGTATCATGTGTCCTATCTGTACTTCCTGTACTAGGTAGGTACACACAAATTATAATATATATATATATACATATACATATATATTTATATATAAATTTGAATTATCTCTATATATATATATATAATTTTTTATTATAAAAAAAAAAAAGAAATAAGTTATAAATGTTCATAGTTATTTAATTTTGTTTAATAATAAGAAATAATCACAAAGAAATAAAAAAACAATTGAATATGATCGTCTGATTTATCTTTTTCCTTTGTGTTTTGTTCAAAATATCTAAGAAAACACTTTGAATCTGTAGACTACTACCTAATAGTCTTATTACTGTCTAATAGTCTTATTACTGCCTAAAAGTCTTATTATTGCCTAATAGTCTTATTACTGCCTCATAGTCTTATTACTGTCTAATAGTCTTATTATTGCCTAATAGTATTATTACTGCCCAATAGTCTTATTATTATCTAATAGTCTTATTACTGCCTAATAGTCTTATTACTGCCTAATAGTCGTATTACTGCCTAATAGTCTTATTACTGCCTAAGTCTTATTATTGTCTAATAGTCTTATTACTGCCCAAGTCTTATTATTGTCTAATAGTCTTATTATTGTCTAATAGTCTTATTACTGCCCAATAGTCTTATTATTGTCTAATAGTCTTATTATTGTCTAATAGTCTTATTACTGCCCAATAGTCTTATTACTGCCTAATAGTCTTATTACTGCCTAATAGTCTTATTACTGCCTAATAGTGTTATTATTGTCTATAGTCTTATTACTTCAATTTGTATGACAATTGTTTATATCCTGTGATCCTAAATAAGTATATTTATTATTTTTGAACAAAAAATTCCCCCCTAAAAAATAAGTACATTTTCCCCCTGGTTTCAACAATAAAAACAATTTTTACAAAAACAGGATTGACCTTAAATTAAATGTCCACAGCGCACTTACAAGTTTATCCAGCTCTGCCACTTGTTGCAGGAGCTGCGCTCGCTGCTGCAGCAGCACCAGCCGCTGCCGCTCGTCGTAGGCCTGAAAGAAACCAAAAGAAATTCACGTATTTAATAACGACAACGGCCTCCTTTCAAACCCCACAGCTGGACATGTGCTCATGCCAGCAGGCGGCTACCGGGCAACATTGAGTTGACCTCTGTAGGGGCAAAAGGGGCCAGAGGTCATCAAACACGCCACACCTTTACATCAGCCCGGAGATATGAGAAAATAAGAGCGCCAAAAATAATTGTTGTATTTATGAAGCGGTCGCCCCCCCACCGGTGGACTGATGCTCTCCTCTTGCGACGGCTCGTTTTTCGGAGGAGCAGCTGCGTCGGCGATGGACTCGGTTACAGCCCCTGAAGAAGTGAGACAATTTGAGGTCAGACAGCGCTGTAGTCTAAACGGCACCACTTCTTTAATGAGAGACTACTCCGTCGTTGGGATCCACCGATACCGATCCCTGGGCTTTGGGTATCAGCCGGTACCGATGAGTAATCAATGAACTGTCTGCCTCACTGTGGGGCCATTCCTTCATGTGGAACATCAGGTTAAACATCAGGTTAAAAATCGCCTTCTCAACGTTGTGGGACAACAAAGTGTAACAAGTAAATACATGAATACAAAATTAAATGTGGTAAATGAAGCTTAAAAAATATATATATATATATAGACACATATATATATATATATATAAGTATATACATATAAAGACATATATATCCACACATATATATATATATATATACACACACATATATATATACACACACATATATATATATATATATACATACACATATATATATGTGTATATATATATATATATATGTGTATATATATAATGTCTTCAATACGATGTTTCCTTTATATCTATGTGATATTATATTTTTGGTCCAGACTGAAACAGGAGTAACACGGTGTGTAGATGACTAAAGGTTCTCCCGCTCACCTCTACAGTGAGACGAAGACATCCATGGACTCTGCTCCGGAGGGACGGCCCGGCTGTGAGGGAGTCCGGCAAACGCCACATTCCCTCCTTGAAAAGAAACCCGAGTCGTACTCAGCCGCTGGCCACACGAAGGCGGGCCGACGGGCACGAGTCCGTTTGGTGAACTCCGATTGGCCGACGGAGGTTGAAACGGTGCTCTGTAAAGCTCGTGGGGAGCGAGCAGGACTTGGGGCTGTGGAGCGTGGTTCGCTTGGGGAAAAGAAGGCGTTTTCTTTCTTCTGCCTTGGTTGGCGGTCGGCGGCGTCGGTGAAGCGTGAGAGGTCTGCTGGGCGAAGGAGATCATGTGAGAGCTGCCGGGGACGGCTGCGTCGGCGAAGAGCGAGTTGGATTGAGGCGGGTTGTCACCGACGAGAGACGCTTTGTACAGAGCAGAGTGGTGAGCGACGCCGAGGTCGCTCACACAGCTCCGATCGGACCCCTGCAGGTGGTCGTAGGGGGGTCTCTGTTGAGCGGACGAGGCCAGGATGAGGTGCTGAGAGCCGGGCAGCGGGTTGAGGAGCGAGCCTTGAGGTGAAGCAGTGGACCAGTCATTCTGGCCCGCCCACGACTCACAAGGGATGTGGCTCTTATTGGATGCAAGGTTATCCATCATCCTCCATCACCTGAAGGAGTTTGCCACTCTGAATCTCTTCTCCCCTTGGAGGCTGGGCCTAGAAGAGGAAAACAATATATATATTATATATATACATATATATATATAGAGAGAGAGAGAGCGTTGTATATACACATGTATATATATATACACACACACATACACACATATATATGTATGTATATATATATACATACATATATATATATATATACAGACACACAAATATACACATATATATACACATACACACATATATATATATGCATGTATATATATATACTCATATATATATATATATTTATAGAGAAAGAGAGATTGCGTTGTATATATACATGTATACATACACACATTATAAATGTATATATATATAATATATATACACACACACACATATATATACACGTATATATATATACACACACACATTATATATATTTATATACACATATATAGACATATATACATACACATATATATATATATACACATACATAATATATATATATATATATATAATGTTTTCAATAAGATGTTTCCTGTATATCTAGGTGATATTATATTTTTGGTCCAGACTGTAAGTTGATCCAAGCTTGATTTTGGTAGTGCGTACAATGAGTTACTTTATATATTTTGGATGCACAATTTATTGTTATTTATGCAAATAAAAACATGCACTACAAGAATGTAGTACTGTCTTTGTCATGTGTGTGTTGCAAGTGGACAGCAACTGACTTTTGTTGTAATAACTGTTAGCCACGTTATTGTTTTATAAGTATATGCTATTCAATGGTCCACCCGTTTAATAAACAGTTGGTAGCACATCCTAGTCAACTAGGAAAATGGCCTTAGTAAGGTGTATAAATTTAATAATATTCTATTCTATTTTTGTATATATTGCACGTGTTTCTTATTAATCTAGTTGGTGTAACTACTGTGCATGTGTTCAATTCTTTATTACTCTACGTCACCAAACATGTCATGTCCAGGGTATTTATGAATGGGACTAACTTCTGCCACACACATGTATACTTACAGTCAGCGGAAGGGCAGCTCTCTCTCTGACCGCTGTGGTGACGCGTCACGCGCAGGTCCACCACATGTAGCCAGCTAGCTTACATCAACGGCTAACGCTCGCTGTTAGCACGAGGCGTCGCGGAATTACGGATTTTTTATTTTTTATTACGACGAGTCCAAAAGGTATGCGCCGGAAATTAAATGTTGTGTGCTCCAAATGCATCTAGTTTAGGAGTTAGGAGGCTATCGGTGGATGTTACAGGAAGCAGCGGCCGTTTGTTTACCTCACGGCGATGGCCCCACCGGATGCTGTTGATAACAGACGACTTCCGCTTAGTTTCGTTTTCAAAATAAGAGCAGCGGTACACAGGTACATAGTTAAGTGCCTCTTGGAGGCCACAGCGAGTGACATTGAGTCCAGTTTAAAGCTGCTGGCTAAGGATAAGTGTAGATACAGTAAGATTATAATACACGCCGAATCTGTGCTTATGCCAAGACCATGTGGGACACCGTAGTTTTCTCTGGTCCTCAATGTGATCAATGATGACATGTATAGCTGCATGTCATCATTCAACCGCTGGCTGTCGGGGTGGTACTTTCTGGGGGAAACCTCATCTGATGAGGAGAGACGGCATTCATCCGCTTTGGATATGATATGATATGATATACCTTTATTCGTCCCACAGTGGGGAAATTTCAAAAATCCCAGCAGCGGTGCACATCAGAGCATCAATGAAAATAAATATAAAACACAAAACTAAATACTAAAAACTAAATACTAATACTAAATATACAGGGGGGAAATTGTGGTTCCTCTCCCTCAGACACCGGGGAGGATCCAGCCGGTGGCTGAAGGAGCTGCAGAGCTGCGAGGGTGTTATGCATGGGGTGGGAGGTGTGGCTCATCAAGGACGAGAGCTTTGCCATCATCCTCCCGTCCCCCACCACCTCCACAGCATCCAGAGGACACCCAGCACGCTGCTGGCCTGGATGGAGCGTGTCTCATTTCTAAGAACATGACCAAGTTGATCAACGGACAGCCATATCTGTGACAACGCAAGGTTCATGTCCGAAAGCAGAAACAGAGTAATATCCTGCTTAGTTTGGCGAGACAGTCTTAAAACATATAAGAAGGCCCTGCCTTAACCCCTCCGCTCTTCTTGCTCTGATGAGCTGCTCGCGGAGGCTGGCTGTCAGTTCTTTTATTCCTTCCTTTTAGATTTTGGGATTGATCGGTTCAAAGGTCAAGGTCAAGGTCATGAAAAGGTCAAAATCTTCTTTTTACCATAGCGCAGTCAATTTATATCCAATTGGCATGCAACTAATGCCAAAATGTTCATAATTCAATGCCCAATCTTGTGATATGCAAAGGTATGCACTCTACCGAGTGCCCGTTCTAGTTTTACTTTGAAGAAGTGCAGTTCTGTGCAGCCTGCAGGGAAAGAGCTTTGTTGCCCCCTTGTGAAGCTGAAAAAAAGGTAAATTATGTCTACACACAACTGCATGAGTGTAAATGTGTACATGTGTACGACTCTAAAACGTGTAATATGTATTATGAAAGCCTTCAGGCATAACATATCTGGAAGAAAGCCTTATGCCTTCCTAAATGCTGCAGCCCAATCTGTTGACTACTTGACTTTTTTCAATCAAACATATTATTGTGTTCGCTTAAGGTCCCACATTTGTGGTATATGTTTTATAAATATTGTTTTACAGTTGAAACTATACAGTACAGATTTGTTAGGGAATTAGCTTGACCGACATTCAGATACTGCTTGGATAGTAATGACTAAGGAATACAATTCCAGTAAATATATGTGGCACCCTGGACATTTTAGGGGGTAATATTGTTGTCAGAATTGTTATTGTATCGCCCCTACCATCCTTATTCTTCTGGTTCATATAATTTTAAACGCTTTGTGTTAACTTAAAACTCCTGTGCTTTCACCTGAAGTAGCTGCAGAGCGATACTCATGTTCGCCAATAGGTGGCAGTAGCGGGTTTTGGCATGACTGGTGCCGTAATTCTTGTCGAAAACAAGCAAGTTTGACCAGCGTAACACAGACAGTGAAGCAACTATTAATGTGAGACTCTCTTGGTGTGTTTACAGGTGAGAAAAGTACACAAGCGCCATATATATTAACGTTATATTCGCTCGCTTTGACGGTGCTATAGTTTGATAGTTATTAATGTGTAGTTCTTAAAGAGAAGACAGCTAACTAAGGCTAGCGTCATTAGCTAAAGGATGCTAACCACGTGCTAGCGTTTTAGTGCCATTGTAGCGCCAGTAACCTGGCCTGAGAGTTGCATTGTTCCATTTAAGATTAAATAGTTAGATGTTGTGTCCGTGACATATATAAACAGTAGTGCGTAAGGATTTATAGTTGTAGGTCGTCTGTTCACAATTAATGTAATTATTGTCTAAAACAAACAAGTTAGACCAGCGCAACACAGACTGTGACCCAGCTATTAATGTGAGACTCTCTTGGTGTGTTTACAGGTGAGAAAAGTACACAAGCGCCATATATTAATGTTATGTTTGCTCACTTTGGCGGTGCTATACTTTGATAGTCATTAATGTGTAGTACTTAAAGAGAAGACGGCTAACTCAGACGAGTGCTGTTAGCTAAAGGATGCTAATCGCGCGTTAGCAGGATGTATAGTTTTAGGTCGTCTGTTCACAATGAGTGTAATTATTGTCTAAAGCAAGCAATTTAGACCAGCGCAACACAGACAGTCAAGATGTGACGCGGCGATTAATGTGAGACTGTCTCGCTGTGTTTACAGAGCACAAGAAAATCATCTGGAATGCTGAATGGACATTGTCATCCTTCAGTGTGTAGCATATATATATACACTACCCACGCTTCCTGAAGCACCTCCACAAGTTGGATTGGCTTGATGGGCACTTCTTGCGGACCATACGGTCAAGCTGCTCCCACAACAGCTCAATGGGGTTGAGATCTGGTGACTGTGCTGGCCACTCCATTACAGACAGCATACCAGCTGCCTGCTTCTTCCCTCAATAGTTCTTGCACAATGTGGAGGTGTGCTTTGGGTCATTGTCCTGTTGGAGGAGGAAATTGGCTCCAATCAAGCGCTGCCCACAGGGTATGGCATGGCGTTGCAAAATGGAGTGATAGCCTTCCTTATTTAAAATCCCTTTTACCTGGTACAAATCTCCCACTTTACCAGCACCAAAGCAGCCACAGACCATCACATTACCTCCACCATGCTTGACAGATGGTGTCAGGCACTCTTCCAGCATCTTTTCACCTGTTCTGCGTCTCACAAATGTTCTTCTGTGTGATCCAAACACCTCAAACTTGGATTCATCTGTCCATAACACCTTTTTCCAATCTTCCTCTGTCCAATGCCTGTGTTCTTTTGCCCATACCAATCTTTTCTTTTTATTGGCCAGTCTCAGATATGGCTTTTTCTTTGCCACTCTGCCGAGAAGGCCAGCATCCTGGAGTCGCCTCTTCACTGTCGACGTTGACACTGGCGTTTTGGCTCGATGGTGTTTTGAGCCCTCACCGGCACCTTCCAGGCAGCCGCTGCCTGGAAGGTGCCGGAAGGTGGTCCCGCCCCCCAAAACTCTGATCCAATCAATGCGCTACCCCCCACTTGGAGCGAGCGCATATTCAAACCCACTTGGAGCGTATTTGGAGCGCATTGCATATTCAAACCCACTTGGAGCGCATTTGGAGCGCATTAACCCACTTGGTTCAACAATTTCAAAGGTACGTAGCTGATATATTTATATTTTTTGGGCCGGCTAATGTTGTGGTAATGTTATTTCAACCTGCTAGCTAGCAGATAGATTATGCTAATCTTAGCTGTGGTAATGTCATTTCTACCTGCTAGCGAGCTAAATCTGGTTAAAACATTAGGTAACAAAGTAAGATTAATTACTGTAGATTAATCACTGTATTTTAGTGATTGTTAATGGTTAGTGGTAATCTTTCAAATGATGCCTGTGAGGCACTTGACGTTGAGACTGGTTGACTTCCAGGCTGCTTTGGAATAAGGATACCTCTGAGGCAGCCACCAGTTTTTGGATAACTCTGAGGCATCATAGGTAGTGTTGACTGCCAGGCTGCCTAGTCGTTGGTATACAGGTTAACTCACAGGCATCCAGTTGGTTTTAGATACCTGTAAGGCATCTAGACGGACATTAAGAGGGGCTGACTCCCAGGCTGCTTACTAACACTGGTTAGCTCTCAGGCAGCCAATTAGCTTTGGATGCCTTTGAGGCACTTGACGTTGAGACTGGTTGACTTCCAGGCTGCTTTGGAATAAGGATACCTCTGAGGCAGCCACCAGTTTTTGGATAACTCTGAGGCATCATAGGTAGTGTTGACTACTTTATATCAATAAAGAACTACTTTAAAGACTTTAAAGACTACTTTATATCAATAAAGAACTTCAGAAAGCCAGCTCCAAACTATTACACCCCAGTGTCAATAAGTGTTTCATTGTCACATTGGTATGTGCATCAAATCTGAATTTAATACTGTGTTCGTGTCATATGTCTTTCCCATTTTTGTTAAGTGAGCCAAGGACCTGTGCTCCTCCGTCGGTGCTCTGGCTGCCAGGAGCATCGAATTTAAAGAAGTGGCCATGCTGCCGGCATCAGACCCCACTGTGGCCACAGGGAGAGCCACGGAGTTCAAGTAATTTGCAATATTCCACATCCTATATATGGGCTCTGACAGGTTTAATAGACATTATTTATCCTGAATTTATGTTTATCTTTTCCTCCAGACAACAGCTCCAGCACCTCGCCAACCAGGTGAGGTCAAATGATCAATTTGACCTCCTCACGCACACCTTGGGGCCAGGAATGGTAGAGGTGGTGGTGGATATTTTAAAAGTGTGTTGACACACATTGAAAATATTAACAATTAGCAATTTGTTGTTTGTTGTGTTCATTAATTAAATATCTTCATGTTCTACATCACTGTGTATGTGTTGTGAATTGGAAGTGTATTGAACTTGGCATCTTGATTTAACTAGTCTGATAATTTAGCTAGCTGGGCCTGAAATCGCATGGTGTAAATTACAGATCCGACATGTTAGGCATGTGGATTAAGGCAAATAGTCATGGTGACACAATATGTCAACACTAATTTCTACAGCTTCACATAAGGGTTTATTCAGTAGAGTGTTACAAGTTAATGAAACCCCAACTTACATTAATTATTTTTAAAAATGTATCGTCAGAGGACACACACATGATGGAGGAGAGACATGACTGATGGGTGTGACATATTCTTTATTGAAAATAAAGGCCAAGTACAACCCTCATACACACAGTAAAATGGTAAAAACAAAATTTCACGCAAACAGCTTAGTTTACTAAGCACTAAGGATGGCAGAATTTAATACACTATAAATATTATCTAAATATTTTATTGGGGCAGTGTGGGACAGGTCGGAAAACTGGGGAAAGACTAGTTACGGGTTCGCTGTCTTCGCCTGCGCTTAAATGCCCGTCGTGATGGACAGTTTGTATCTGCCGCTTGTTGTGGTCTGTCTTTGAATAGTTTGCAATCAGGTGGAGCAGTCCTCCTCCTGATCTCCTCCACCGTTATCTGGTATCTTTGTAAAAATAATTTCTGAGTCACACTCAAAGAAGGTTTCAATGTTTCAACAATATTATTCGTAACAATATTAGGATTTCATCTTCTTTACATACAGTAGAGTATTGTACACATGTAATGTCTGTACATAGCCCTTCTGTCTTTACTGCCATCCCAACAGATGTTCCTATAACCCAAAACTGTGATGGGCTCTGGGGGAACCAGTCACATGGTGAAAAGGGACATTTTTGAGATTAGAGTGAAAATACTAGTAGGTCGAAACTCAGTATTTTGGTGAAATTGGGTTTTGATTCAATTATTATTCTATAACATGTTGTCTATCATCCCTAAACATATCTACTTGTTTTTCATTAATTGAATGTGTTAAAATGTGCTTTATTCAACCAGCCAGTCTATTTAGAACCCCTCTTTAAAGTTGTTTTTGTCAAAATTCTATTCCATGAAATCTAACTGATCAGCTGACTTTGGGCAATCATAACATTTGAAACAGACAAATAATGAAAAAATATTTGAAACAAGCTTGAAGTCAGCTTCCAAAAGGTCAAATTTCACCATGTGACTGGTTTTCCCAGATCCCATCACAGATGGTCTCAGTACTGTTACTACCACACTACCACTAAAAATATAAACCTGTCTTGAAGAAACCTATGCCTAGCTGTGCACTTCACCTTTTGCTCCGATGCCCTGAGCATGTCCTCAAAAGGCTGTGGACATTCTGAAATGCCGGCTGGGATGGGGCAGTAGGGGATGGTGGAGCAGCAGGGCCGGATGGGGCAGGAAGGGTGGATGGAGCAGCAGGGCTAGATGGGGTTGGGGCGGAGGCTCCACCAACCAGTGGTGACTGGTGGAAAATTGCGATCTTTGCAGATGGTCCTATAAAGTCACAAGAAGTAACCAAATTTGCTTTATGAGGAGATGAACTAGTGTTGTAGTACTCGAGTCCAGATGGCAAGATAAAGAATAACTTACCACCTTTTGACACCTGCAGGGCCTTCCGCTTCCGTCCTACTGTATAAAGACATTGCAAGGAAATAATAAGTATTTTTGGGGGAATTATTGAAGTCATTGTTAAATGTCAGTGTGTGAAAGAGACTTTTTTTAGTCATTAAAGTAGGTCTAGGTTGAACCTTACCCTTCCTGGGTGCCATTTCTTCATAAACTGAAAGAGAAAGGCAATATGAGTGTGATTAGTATTATCACATAATGTTAGGCATATGCAATGTTAAAAATAATCTGGCAGATTTATTCAATAGGCCTATCTGTATGAGGAGGCATGAGGACAATTTAACTAAGGGATATCAGTCTACAGTCAACCAGTCTCAACGTCAGGTGCCTCAAAGGCATCCAAAGCTAATTGGCTGCCTGAGAGCTAACCAGTGTTAGTAAGCAGCCTGGGAGTCAGCCCTCTTAATGTCCGTCTAGATGCCTTACAGGTATCTAAAACCAACTGGATGCCTGTGAGTTAACCTGTATACCAACGACTAGGCAGCCTGGCAGTCAACACTACCTATGATGCCTCAGAGTTATCCAAAACTGGTGGCTGCCTCAGAGGTATCCTTATTCCAAAGCAGCCTGGAAGTCAACCAGTCTCAACGTCAAGTGCCTCACAGGCATCATTTGAAAGATAACCACTAACCATTAACAATCACTAAAATACAGTGATTAATCTCCAGTAATTAATCTTACTTTGTTACCTAATGTTTTAACCAGATTTAGCTCGCTAGCAGGTAGAAATGACATTACCACAGCTAAGATTAGCATAATCTATCTGCTAGCTAGCAGGTTGAAATAACATTACCACAACATTAGCCGGGCCAAAAATATAAATATATCAGCTACGTACCTTTGAAATTGTTGAACCAAGTGGGTTAATGCGCTCCAAATGCGCTCCAAGTGGGTTTGAATATGCAATGCGCTCCAAATACGCTCCAAGTGGGTTTGAATATGCGCTCCGCTCCAAGTGGGGGGTAGCGCATTGATTGGATCAGAGTTTTGGGGGGCGGGACCACCTTCCGGCACCTTCCAGGCAGCGGCTGCCTGGAAGGTGCCGGTGAGGGCTCAAAACACCATCGAGCGACAGATTTAGAGTTAAAATACATTCAATGAATATGACAGTGTATGAATAGTTGGTCGTAGGCATATTCCACGATCCAGACCTCCATGATCCATCAGGCAGATGGAGGTAGAGAGGAGGAGTGGGCGGGGCATCAACACGGCCATGGTATAGTTGGTAGTAGGCACATTGACTTTTTTGGTAGTGGGTACATTGAATTTTTAAGGACAGTAGGTGTGTTATTGTGACACAGTTTAGGCTTTTCACGTGTCACTTTACGTCACATCGTCACCGTGAAAGGCAACAAAACGTAAGTTAAGTTTACAGTGGTTCGGTTTGAAATATGCTGTGTGAGGCTTGTCAATTTAACGGATAATTTTTGCATGTCAACACAATTATATTTTGTAATAAAACGATTTAATCAGACAGAGTTAGACAGTCTAATTGACGCCTCTTATCGAAGCTGCTCTACTCGGCTGTTATCAGTAAACGGATGTATTCAACGGGGCTCGTTTATTCTATTCTTTGGATAAAAGCGTCTGCTAAATGACATGTAATGTAATGTAATGTAATCTTGTTCTTCCCCTCAATGTGCACACACACACACACACACACACACAGCCCGCGGTTCATGTCGATGATTGCAGACCGGGGAGGAAGTGTCCGAGGGAGAAGTGAGTCGTTGTTGTTGCTCCGGTTGCTTAAGTGTGTGTGTGTGTGTGTGTGTGTGTGTCTCAGTGAAGACGAGCAGAGAAAGGGAGGAGGGTTATTAGAGTACGTTAATAGAGGGATTACAGCGTACTGACCAATGCTGACATCTACATGTTGGCTAATTGACAAGTAATAAATCACACACACACACACTACAGGAAAAGTTGCGCATGGCCATCACGGTCGATGGCCCCCCTGAAACAGACCTCGATGGAGCCAAGAGAACCATACGGGTTTCCTGGACCCGGCCGCATGGAGACCCGGCTCGAGACCAAGACCCCCCCCCCCCCTTCAATTTAACCTGAGAGCGCCACATTCCTACAAAAAAGTGTTGATTTCGCTTCATCCACCTCTTTTCCTGTGTCGACCTCTAAACTATAAGAGTAACTGAAACTGGGCACTTCTCAGATGATGGAAATCAGGCTCCGGATGCGCGTGAATTAAGTTTAACAGCATTTAATGACAAGAAGTGTAAACAAACAATCAAGGCTCACGATCGTGGGTTTCGTGGTGATCCAGTGCGCCACGGGAACCAGCTCGAAGCACCCGGGTCAAGACGAAAGAGAAAGATATTTTCCCAGTACAGAGTATTAGTTGCAAAATCAGCCAATCACTTACTCTTCAAAGTTTAGTTCAGCCTTTAACACCTTCCTGTTGGCTCAAAGTCCCGCTATCAAAATGGAGGGGTCAAACGTCACGAACCACAGGTCAAAACGTCACTTCCGGTCAAGTCTCTAGACTAGTATTTTCACAATAAAAGTCCCGTCTGTTATTGTCCGCATTAAAGTCACTTCACGTGCTTCAACCGGCTTCGATAGTTCTGAAATACAAACTAACATTCACTCTTATGCAATATACATTAATTCTTGCCATTTACATTTGCATAGAGTAAACAGTTCCCCTATGCTTCATAATACATTCATAATAATAATATTCTCCCTAATATTTCCTATTATAATATCTTTCTATATGTATTAATTTAAAGCTCAAGACTACAGAATAAAAATAAACTATTTCAACCTACCAAAACACACCTTTTAAAGACCTTTAAAAAATATATATGTTAAAGTACCCGAGTGCCGGTAGTGCCGACCGGCGAGGTCGCCCAGGTGGGACACCTGAGGTCTCGACCCGGTGGCGCTCAGTACTTGACACCTGACGGGTCGCCAGGTGTTCGAGGCCGAGGCTCATGTGAAGGTTATCCATCACTTCCACGTGGCGGCCATCTTCTTCTCCTCCGACTCGTGTCCTTCACGTCCCGCTCTCCTCTCTGCCTTGTTCCCTCTCCTTGATTCCTCTTTTGTTCCATCTCTCCTTGCATCCTTTCCCCCACCCCCCTTCTTTCTGCCTGTTTCTCCTCCTTTTCTTGTTTCCTTTTCCCCGCCTCCTCCTTTCCTCTGTCATTTCATTGATCTCCTCTCCTCTCCTTGCTTGTCCTCTTTGTCTACTTAATTTTCCTCTTGTGTTTCCTCGAGTGTCCTGGTTCCTCACCTCTCATTTCCTTGTATCCTCCCTTGTGTCCTTCCATCTCTCTTCCTTCTTTGTTCCTGTCATGCTGGCTCCTCACCATGCTTTCCTCTCCTTGTTTCTTCCCTTTTTCTTGTTCCCTTTTTCCTCCTCGCCTTGTTTCTTAATTTTTTGTATTTTCTCCACTTGTCCCGTCTCCTCATTTCCTTTCTCGTCTCCTCTTTGCATTTTCTCTCTCTCCTCTCCTCTAATTGTTTCCCTTCTTTGCTTCTTTTCTTTGTTTCCTCTCATGTCTCATCTCCCCTGCCTCCTGGTTTCCACTCCTCTCATTTCCTTGTATCCACTCTTGTCTCCTGCCCTCTCCCTTTACATCGCCCTGCCTCCTCTTTCGTCTCCTTGTTTCTTCTCCTTTTCTTCTTTTCTAATTGTCTCCTCCCTTCCTTCTTATGCGTCCTTGCCTCTCATCCCAAGTTCTTGTTTCCTCTCTCCTCTCCTCCTTTTCCAGTTTCCTCTCCTCGTATCATTTCCTTTCTCCTCCTTTTCTGGTTTCCTCTCCTCGTTTCCTTTCTTCTCCTTTTCTGGTTTCCGCTCACATTTCATCTCCTTTTTCTCCTATTCTTTCTCTCCTTCCTGTTTTTTTCCTCCTCTCCTGAAATCCGTTTCCTCTCTCCTTGTCTCCTCTTTCCTCGTCTCCTCTTTCCTCTCCTTGCTTCTTCTCCTTTTCTTATTTTCTGGTTTCCTCTTCTCGTCTCATTTCCTTTCACCTCCTTTTCTTGTTTCCTCTCCTCTCCTCGTTTCCTTTCTTCTCCTTTTCTGGTTTCCTCTCACATTTCATCTCCTTTTTTTCCTATTCATTCTCCCCTTCCTGTCTTTTTCCCCCTCCTTTTCTGAAATCTGTTTCCTCTCTCCTCTTCTCCTCTCCCCTCACGCAGCACCAAGGCTCTGAGGAGCGTCACAGTGGAGCATCTCTAAGCTCAGAGCTCCGGACGCAACACCCCCGACACACCGCGCCACGCCGGAGGGAGCGAGTGTGACGGAGAGAATTAACAACAACAACACCAACAACAACACCAGCGTGATGAAGCAACTCATTAAGGTGTTTCCTCTTCATGCGCTCGCTGTTTCATTTATTTTAGTCCTCCGAGAGACACAGCTCTTAAAGCAATGATGTGTAGCGTTGATTCATAGAACGGGCAGTTTATAAAGTGTCCACTAGAGGTGCTATGGAGCAGGTTTACAAGTGTGTAGAGTTGCAATGGTTCTTATATACACTTGCACATGAAAATAAGAAAGTCTATGGTTTTGAATTAATACATAAGAAAGCTAGGATAAGCAATAAAGGATATTATGAAGGATATTCCAAAGAATGTCTTATGAAAACATAGAAAGCCACTGAAAATATGATTATTATATTATTATTGTATCTGTACTATGACTGTAAGATGTGTTATGCTTATTATAACTATGGCATGACGTGAGTATGAATGAATATTGACATTGGGAGGCGGAGTCAGAATGGGAGTTTCTACTAGAGATCGTCATAACATCTGTTTTAACCAGAAGCAGACATTTTTATTTTGACAACTCTTATTGTGAAGGACTGTCTATGAAGTATGTTAGTGGGAATAGCATTGCTGTGTAGTAGATACGATTAGCCCGCCTCCTGTAGAGGTTAGCCAATAGCATGCTGTGAAATGTAAGGGTCTATGGCTGTGTCTACTACCGGACACTTTACGAAGTACACTGCAATACAGTGCACTGACATCTGTAGTGCACTCCATCTGATAAGTGCTGTATCAAATGGAACACTTACGTTAACCACTTGGCGGAAGTGACGTACGCAAATCTGTTCACGGCACCCGCGAAATTAAGCCGGGAGTGACGTACGCAAATCTGCTTGCGATACCATGAAACTTAAAGTGACAAAATGAATGCACTTCTTGCCCTCTTTGTGTCCCTTGTTTACCTTTCTCCACCCCATGTGGAAACTGCGATACCTCCACAATCGCGGCAGGAGCTTCGTGGTCTACCGCTTTTGCTACCGTAGCCATCTCGTCCGCCATTGTTTTAGAAATAAAATGAAAAGCTGGCGAAAGGGCTCCTCCTCTTCCGCTACGTTGCCAAGATGGCGCCCGTTTAGGGCCAGTAGTGTCCATCGTTTGACACTGCATGTTTTGCCCGTTTGCAGTGCGCCATCCGGGTACTTTCAGTGCACTGAATTCTGCTGGTTTTGTCAGTGTGGCGCCCTAAGCACTGAAAGTCAGTGCTCAAGTGTCCGGTAGTAGACACAGCCTATGTGTTAAGGTTTGTCTTCGACCCCAAGTGCACGACAACGGACAGTGTTAATGTTCAGCCAAAAAAGCACGGCGTAGTTTATTTGAAAAAAACCAAGGGAGCGGAAAGTTCCGAGAAACAAAAGAAAACTGCCTCCTTGATTGGCAGTGGAAAAAACAAGCAAACAAAAACTCACTGTCGAATAAAGGGAGCTTGGGGAGGGCCACCAGGTGCACCCCCTTACTGAACCGATCCACTACCGTCAGTATCACCGTCTTACCCTGGGAGGACGGTAGTCCAGACACAAAGTCCAAAGCCACGTGGGACCAGGGGCGGCTAGGAACAGGAAGAGGTTGCAGTAGCCCGGCGGGTGCCTGGTGAGAGGCCTTGCTGCGGGCACAAACAGGGCAGGCCAGCACAAAGTCCTTCACCTCCTTCCTCATAGTAGGCCACCAGAAACACCGAGCCAGGAAAGTGAAGGTGCGGTGAACCCCGGGATGTCAGGCAAACTGGCTGGTGTGGCCCCACTGAAGCACCCGGGATCTGACTGATTCCGGGACGAACAGCCGGCACGGGGCACGCCATTCGGAGCAGGATGGGAGTGCAACGCCTTTCTCACAATGGTCTCAATGCCCCAGGCCACCACGCCAACCACCTTGGCCTCGGGGATGATGGGAACCAACTCCTCAGTGGCCTGCCTCCCTTGGTGTAGTCGGGACAGGGCATCCGCCTTAATGTTGCGGGAACCGGGACGATAGGTCAGGGAGAAATCAAATCGACTGAGGAAGCCGGCCCAACGAGCCTGTCGCACATTGAGACGCTTGGTCGCCCGGATGAATGTCAAGTTCTTATGGTCTGTCCAGATGGTGAATGGCTGCTCCGCCCCCTCCAGTCGATGGCGCCACTCCTCCAGGGCAGCTACCACTGCCAGCAACTCCCGATTCCCGATGTCGTAGTTCTCCTCCGCGGGAAGAAAGCGTCGAGAGAAGAACGCACAGGGGTGTACCTTCTGATCTGCCACCGCCCGTTGGGAGAGGACTGCCCCCAACCCGGTGTCTGAGGCGTCTACCTCCACAATGAACTGCCTCTTTGGGTCGGGATGGAGCAGAACTGGGGCGCTGGTGAACCTCCCCTTAAGGGACAGAAATGTGGCGTCTGTAGCTGGGGACCAGATGAATGGCTGAGAGGGAGAGGTCAGCCTGGTGAGAGGTTCTTCCACGATGCTGTAGTTTCGGATGAACCTTCTGTAGAAGTTCGCGAATCCGAGGAAGCTCTGCAACTCCTTTCGCGATGTGGGGGTCGGCCAGTCCACCACAGCCTTGATCTTGCGGGGGTTGGCCCGAGTCTGCCCCTTCTCCACAATGAAACCCAGGTAGTCGACAGAGGCAGAGTGGAATCAGCAATTCTCAGCCTTGACGAAGAGCCGATTGAGGAGGAGACGCTTGAGCACCCGGCGAACGTGCTGAACATGCTCCTCGAGGTTCCTGGAGAAGACCAAGATGTCGTCGAGGTACACAACCACGAATACATCCAGCATGTCGCGGAGCATGTCATTCATGAGTGCCTGAAATACCGCCGGGGCGTTGGTAAGGCCGAACGGCATTACCCGATACTCATAGTGCCCTCGTGGTGTCTTGAAGGCGGTCTTCCACTCGTCCCCTCTCCTGATCCGAACCAGGTGGTAGGTGCTCCGGAGATCCAGCTTCGTAAAGATAGGAGCTTGGGTGAGGGGCTCGAGGGTGGAACTCATGAGGGGAAGAGGGTACTTATTCTTTACCGTAATGTCGTTCAGTTGGCGATAGTCAATGCAGGGTCGTAGACCCCCGTCCTTCTTCTTCACAAAGAAGAAACCCGCTGCCACCGGGGAGGACGAAGGCCGAATGAGCCCTGCTGCCACTGACTCCGAGATGTAGTCATCCATAGCAGCCTTCTCTGGTATGGACAGGCTGTACAGCCGACTGCTGGGAAGGGGAGCCCCAGCGCGGAGGTCGATCGCGCAGTCGTATGGCCTATGCGGAGGGAGAGACTGATCCCGGGTCTTGCTAAAAACCTCTCCTAGGTCATGGTACTCCCGAGGGATAGAGGAAACGTCCGGGGGAGGGGCACTGGGGTACGGCCGGGGTGATGGGTTAGTCGCTGCCCGGAGACACTGGGCATGACAGGAGGAACTCCACTCCAGGATAGTTCCAGAGGACCAAGCAACATGTGGCTCGTGCTGTACGAGACAGGGGTGCCCCAGAATCACTGGAACCAATGGGGACTGGATTAGGTAGAACTGGCGGGTCTCCACGTGGTTCCCCGCCACAGTGAGGGAGATGGGATGGGTGCACTGGGTGATGCGGGCCAGAGGGCGGTTGTCTAGTGCAAAGGCTTCCACGGGCTCCTCCAGTGTCTTAGACGGAATGTTAGCCTGGGCAGCAAACTCTGAGTCCAGAAAACAATCATCCGCCCCAGAATCGAGGAGGGCCCCCACCGTAATCCACTGATCCGCCCAGGCCAGGGTAACGCTAACCCGCCAGTTCGGTGGTGCAGGACTACGGGAACAGGAAAGGTGGCTCACTAGGAACTCCCGGGGTCCTGGTAAGCCTAATCTTTTGGCCGGATGGGGCAGCCGCTGATGCGATGTCCCTTCTTAGTCCAGGTAAACTAACTTCTGAAATGGAAAAAATTGCAACAGAATTTATTTTTGCACAGAGGTCTTCTATAAAGTGTCCTGAATGACATACTAAAAGTCCTAAGAAATTAATGTTGCGGAAATAGGTTAAATATGCAAAAATCCAAGATGGCCGCCATAAATCTATAATGTCTCATATCTCCGCTATCACAAGACATATTTCAATTATTTAAAATACTATTATACCGTTTTTGGACATAAGGAATCATTTAGAATAGGTTACGAGTTGATTGGATGCAATCGTCATGGAAAAAAATCTGATATGACCACCAATTGGTCAGTGGCGTGCTGCAACGCAACACCAAAGAAGAACAGAAGCATATTCCTAAAGCAAAAGTGACCGCTGCAGACATTGCTGCTGTTGGTCGCATCAACATTCGATACTTCAAGATCACTCCAGCACTACCATCTCTTACATATCTACCCCTTGTATTGTTGGAGGCAGAAGATCCAACAGCACAGCTAGATGTCTTATGGAAGAGCTCACGACTCCTTCATTCTCCAAGACAAGCATGGGCTGGTATGATGCAGATGTTGCATCATTGTCAACACCCAGGAAAGGCCTCAACGATGTTCTTGCCATTGATTTCAATTCAGTATATTTTAAATAGCCCAACATCACAAATTTGCCTCAGAGGACTTTACAATCTGTACACATAGACATTCCTGAGGAGCGTAAAGACGCACGGAGGCCTGCCACGAGGAAAAAGCATGACCGAAACTCAACGCCTACTGTGGGTCATGTCCATACCAGCAGTCAACATCGCCAATGGCATGACGGCCCAAAAAGGAGTCAACGTTGACCGATCAAGAGAAATTGGGGAAGATATTCTAGACTCCTTGGTCGGGGTATCTGTAGAGGATTATGTCTTCAGGAAAGTTGACCAGGCCACGACACCTGGATCAAGATCAACAGTGGAGGTCAAATGACAACCTGTAACGGTGGATCCACAGTTGATAATTCAGAGGTTAATAACTATAGGACAGCGTTCAGAAGATGTTTTATCCTTGTGGCAGCTGTGTCTGATTTGGCCTCGGCTGCTGGTGATTGGCAATCAGTCAGCAGCCGAGGCCGCCCTTATAAAAGCACTCCCACTTGAGTGGGAGAGGGAGAGGTGAGCAGAGGCACGTGATTTGCGGTCTGCTCGGTGTCGTGTGTGCGGAATAAAACATGTCTTTGAGTGAAACCTCTTGCTGTCTGGCGGATCCTTGGTGCTGGTGGGGGAAACCCACGGGTGGCGGCCTCAGGCCTGCTACAATCCTTATTCAAGTATGAGCTCTGCACTCATCCACCTGCACTGTTTGAATTAGCTGCACTCCCCCTGCAGGCAAATAAGGCAACACTGGCCGATGTGCTCAGGAGTTTATGAAGGGAGAGCAACGAGAACCCAATGCAAATGTCCAGTATGTACTAGATGGTGGTGTTCTACTTCATTGCATGCCATGACCAAGCTGATCTACATCTGACAGTGTGTGTCAAATGTCCGTTGCGTACGTCACACATACGTATGGAGTTGCTGTCGTTGTCTTTTATGGGTACAAAGATGAGTCCGCAACTAAAGATGCTACACAACTGAGATGAACAGGGGCTTGTGCTGGTGTGACAAGACACTTCGTGGTGACATAATGATTCAATCAAAGAAAGAAGATTTCCTGAACACCAAAGCAAACAAGCAGCGATGCATCCATTATCTAAGCGACAAGCTGGATGGAACTGGCTGAAGCATAGACCAGGCAACGCACGACGGCATTGCGTTAATTGTTCAAACAGCAGTTGCTTCTGCCCAAACAAAAGACACTGTACTGATCAGGGAGGACACAGACTTGCTGATTCTCCTACTGCACCATGTCAAAATGGACGCACACATGTTGTTCATGGCACCGGAGCCGAGAAACAATCCACCAAGTAGAAGAGAGTCTGTTGCATAAAACAATCCAGGGAGTTGCTCGGTCCTAAACTTTGTGATCACCCGCTCTTTGTCCACGCAATTTCAGGCTGTAATACTACCTGTCGTCTGTTTGGTCTCGGGAAGGGCGTGGCACTCAAGAAAATCGAGAATTACCTTGTCTTTTACAATCAGGCCAAAGTGTTCAGTCAATCTCATTCAGCAATGGAGGCGATCATTGCAGCAGGAGAGAAGGCATTGTTGTCAATGTATGGTGGTGCCGAAGACGAAGGAATAGACGGCTTCTTATACCAGCGGTTTTGTGACAAGGTTTTAAAACTCACCGCCGCCATGGAATCCCAAAGTCTACCACCAACCTCTGGCTCCTCTTAGTATCACAGCCTTTGTGTATACTATTAGGTTATGGAATAGGAAGATACCTGCATCAATATGAGCCCAGAGGACTATGGATGGAACTTTGTTGATGGGCAATATCTGCCAATACAGATCGACCAACCAGCCGCTTCATCAGAACTGCTGGATGTCAACTGTCATAGCTGTAAAAAGGACTGTACCATCCGAAAGGTGCACATGCCGAAAATATGGCCTGCCTTGCACAAAAGTGTGCAGAGAATGCCGTGGTGTAAGCTGTACCAACTCAGTTAACAGATTTGTCAAATGCATATGATGACGACGGTTGAGTTGGACCCATTCCAACAGTGTATCATCTACAAGGATCAATCACTGTATTGACAATAGTAGCATGTTGTGTCACTTTTCTGCTATACTCTTCATGTGATGTGTAGAATTTATGTTGATGAGTATGTTACTAAAGTTCAATGTAGTTAATAAACTACAAAAGACTTACCTGCCTTGATTATATTAGTATACAATTTAATTAAATGAAATGTCATATATCAGTGCACATATATATGATAAGAAATGGATTTGTGGTGGCCATATTGGATTTTTTTTCCCATGACCATTACATCCGATCAAGTCAAAACACTCTAAATGATTTCTCATGTCAAAAAAATGTGTAATCATATTTTAAATCATTCAAATGTCTCTTATAAAAGTCGAGATATGAGACATTATGTATTTATGGCGGCCATCTTGGATTTTTGCATATTTAACCTTTTTCCGCAACAGTAATTTCTTAGGACTTTTAGTATGTTATTCAGGACACTTCATAGAAGACCTCTGTGCAAAAATAAATTCTGTTGCATTTATTTCCATTTTTAATGGTAAAATTGGCTAGATTGCCTGGACTATCTGGCCACAGAAGAGACATAGCCCTGCCCTGAATCGGGCCTCTCGTTCGGCTGGGCTAAGGCGCGCACGGCCCAGCTGCATGGGTTCCTCCTCGGTTGCCGTCTGTGAGGTGGGAGGGCGGGTGGGGCTAGGGAAAAAGGAGTGAGTGGAGGTGGGGTTCCTCTCCCGTGTACTGGGGACGTGAGGGATAGGAAGGGATCCCCGGAGGACTCGGTCCCACCTCCTCTCACTGAGGCGTCCATCTATGCGGATGGCGAGGTTGATGAGGTCATCGAGGGAGGTGGGCTCCTCCCGTGTAGCTAGCTGGTCTCTCACCGCTTCGCTGAGTCCTCTTCGGAAGTTAACCCCGCTCTCCGCAGCGGCCAATCTGAACTCCACCGAGTAGTCCGCCACTCGGCCACTGCCCTGCTGGATGCTGACCAACCGGGCACCGGGGTCCTGACCGCCGGCTGGATGGTGGAACACCTTACGGAGCTCGGCCACAAACTCACTGTAGGAGTGCCGGAAGCTGGCACCCATGGACCAGGAAGCGGCAGCCCACTGGGCTGCCCGGCCGGTGAGCAAGTTCGTCACATACGTGACTCGAGCAGCGTCCGAGGTGAACCGGCTTGGCTGGTGAATGAAGACCAACTCGCACTGCATCAAGAAGGTGGCACAAGTCTCAAAGTCACCATCGAATGGTTGTGGGCTGGAAAGGCAGGGCTCCCGGGGTACTGGGGCGAAAACCACAGGAGGCGGACTCCCTGTGCCCATAGGCACCGGCTGGTTCAGCGGCTGGGTAGTGAGTGCCGCCGTCAACGCCTGCAGCTGGAGCATCATCTCCGCTTGCTGGGCTGCCAATGTTGCCTGCTGACGAGTCAGACTCTCCATCGAAGCATGGAGCGGTTGGACCTGTGTCTGGAGGTTCTGCACGGCAACGGCGGCCACCTCCAGCTGGTGAGTGTGGTTGTCCGTCAGCTGAAGCTGTCTCTCTAGGACAGCCTGAAAAGAGTCCTGATCTGTGTCGGCTGGGGTCGTCATGGCGAGTTCGTACTGTTAAGGTTTGTCTTCGACCCCAAGTGCACGACAACAGACAGTGTTAATGTTTAGCCAAAAAAGCACAGCGTAGTTTATTTGAAAAAAACCAAGGGAGCGGAAAGTTCCGAGAAACAAAAGAAAACTGCCTCCTTAATTGGCAGTGGAAAAAACAAGCAAACAAAAACTCACTGTCGAATAATCCACGGGGAAAAGTTCATCACTGCGAAACAAAAACTCTGACACAAACAACTCCAGGGTTGTATGACCGCTCCTCTTGAGCTTCTGGAACGAACTCGCAGCGAGCGACTGGCAGTCCTTCTATTTAACTCCCTGTGTAACGAGCTACGAGGTGCAGCTGCGACGTGAGTAGAGTGGCTTCAGGTGTGCGCCGGAGCGCGCCCGGCTCGTCCTCGTCGCCAGGTGCGCAACTCTCTGACAGCGCGCTCCGAGGTACCGGGTGTCTCAGTGCGATCGGGCTGAGGTGGGACCCCGGCTGGCTGAGTCCTAACACTATGTGACTAACATACTGACCAATGATTGTCTCTCAGCCCAGTGAAACTATGCCTTCACGACTGTAGGAGTTGTGAGGCACATCACATGAATATGAATACGACAGACAGTCAACTGAATGCATCTAGCTGCTCGTCGGCCTGTGGACTCGAAGAGCAGGGACATATATATATACTGTTCTGTATTAGCAATTAAAAAACAAAAATGTCATGCATTCTGGATTCATTACAATTCAACTGAAATATTGCAAGCCTTTTATTCTTTTAATATTGATTATTAAGAAAAGCTAAGAAAAAATCCTATCTCATAAAATTGTAATATTTCCTCAGTAAAAAAGATTTATAACAGCTGAGTGTTTGTCAAGGCTCAGGAAACCCTTGCAGGTGTTTGAGTTAATTAGACAATTCAAGTGATTTGTTTAATACTACTAGTATACTTTTTCATGATATTCTAATATTTAGAGATAGGATATTTGAGTTTTCTTAAGCTGCATAATCAGCAATAAATCAGAATAAAAGGCTTGCAATATTTCAGTTGATTTGTAATGAATCCAGAATGCATGACATTTTTGTTTATTTAATTGCATTACAGAAAATAAAGAACTTCATCACAATATTCTAATTTTCTGAGACAGTCCTGTATATATATGCTTTGTGATCCTAATTCTTTTATTAAATACCTTATATTATAAATTTTTTCCAGCACTAGGACCTTGCAGATCTTTTTATAGAACCTAACAAGTCCTTACGGGAAAGCCCACTCAGTAGAGCCGACAACGTCGTTTGGGCTAAAATAACCACGGAAGTGCCGGAAGTGATGCGGCAAATACATCAATGCTGTCCTTTCAGGGTTGCGTGATGTTGAACTCCCCCGGTGGTTCCTCGTGGTATTGCAGCCCAGATGTTGTGGTCAGTCTTGAGAACCGAGGTGGTGTTTGACTTTTCGGGGTCCGGTGAGATTTTTCACGTCGACTTAAAATATTATATATTTTCTTTTTTTCTAGATCAAAAGAAGATTCTCTCTCTTCTTGATTCTTCTTGTTTTCAGGTTGAAGCAAAAATACTGTTAAAGCTATTTATTTTGACGTTTGTATTTAGTTTTATTGTAAAGTAATATTGATTCATTGCTTATTCAGGTTATATTTTGATATGTTAGAAGAGCTTTTTTCTTGTGATAGTTTTAGTTTAGTTCATTGTGATTGTTGTTTAAATATATTTAGTTGTAGGATTGGTTCTGATTGGGTAACACTGAGCACTATGGTTGTATGTCGGTGTGGGTCGCTTCAGGACCAGCATGCACCGGGGTGTCCGATGACTTTTTACCAGTGTCAGCGTGTTGTTTGTTCTTTTTGTTTGTTTAGTAAATAAATTATCAGAATAATGACGTACGGAGATGGACATTACTTTCTTTTGGCTGCATCAACTCAGAAACCCCCACGGCACGTCAGTGGCAACTAGATTTACAGATTTATTCTCTATTTTAGTTATTTGGACAAATGGCCACAACACACATGATTCAAAGATGTATGGCAGATACCACGAAAGGGCAGAGATAACTTTTTGAGTAATTTATTTGGATGTGTGGTGAGAAAAATAATAAAGTTTTAGTTAAAAGCAGATATTTTTTCAATAAAGTGTCATGAAAGATTTAAATCCGTCTCCTATCAGTACAAAAAATCAACAAACACAGTAATATAATTCTTATTATTACTGTCTGCTGCCTTATTTGAACAACTTTAACATCTTTAACACCTTTGTGTCGTATTCATCGTTAAACTTATGAATTCAGGCAAAAAAATTATGTAAAAGTGCTGAGACGGGAAAAAATGTGCAGTGTTTCACGTTTCACATCGGAGGCGTGAAGACGTGCCGACGGCAGGGGAAAATTTGAGTTGAGCAACCTGAAGAAACTCAGATCATCAGAATCGGAGTTCCTGTTGAGCGGCAGTCGGACCACAGGGCGAGGAAACAGGGAAGGAAGTCGGAAGTAGGAAGTGAGCATCACTCATGAGGCCACAGATACACGGTTCATTGGAAATGTTGCGCAAGTTTTTAAATGTTTAAAAAAATAACAATTTGAATCGGGGCCATTTTCTGTCATCTAATGTGAAAAGATACAAGATGTGAGTTGCATTCTGGGTAAGTCCTTGAGGTCGACGTTCATGCATCACATCTCTTTTTATCACGTCTGACAACGACGCCTCCGAACCTCCGCTGACACGGAGCTTAACCTGTGTGTGCGTGTGCGTGTGTGTTTGTGTGTGTGTGTGTGTGTCCGTCAGATTTTTTGGATGACAGTTCATGTCTATTCTAGGATGTAGCAACACATCTCCCACCGAGATGCTGACAGCGGCGTCAAGAAGATAAGAGTGTGAGTGTGTGTGTGTTTGCATGTGTGTGTGTGCGCGTGTGTGTGTGTGTGTGCAGAGTCGCTGTAACAACAGATTTGTAGCTGCAAAAAAGATTTTGCAGCTATTTTCCGCTTGTTTTCATACATATTTCAAATAGAGAGCAAAAATATATAAATATACGTTTCCAGGTGATTTAAAAAACAACACTAACAACGCAAACACATTCAGCATCAGGACCCGAGATAAACGGAAGAAACCATCACGTCTGATTCCACGTCATCATTCTCCTCGTGGTATCTCCCAATTCTAATATTAATAAACTTTGTATTTATATATTTTTAGCTTTTTTTCACCAGAAAGGAAAAGGGTCCAGAGAGGCTGCATTATTAATACCTGATGTTCACAGACCTGGTTCGTGTGTGTGTGTGTGTGTGTGTGTGTGTGTGTGTGTGTGTGTGTGTGTGTGTGTGTGTGTGTGTGTGTGTGTGTGTGTGTGTGTGTGTGTGTGTGTGTGTGTGTGTGTGTGTGTGTGTGTGTGAGCCACACCCAGTTCATCCCATGACAACGTCTCCATCCTGGAGGTCTCCGTCCTCGCCGCGCTGTCATTGGCCGGCCGTGTGCGGGTCAATCTGTCCTCAACGATCCGCCTGGCGGCTCATAACTTCCTTTAAATGGTTTCATCCCAAAATAACAAAACTCACCAATTGGAAAAACAGGAATGCAAAATACAGAAGAGCATTAGCCAAGAAGAGAAATAGACGGAGCGGAGAGAGCCCGTCACAAAGGAAGGAAATATATATTTATTTATTATATATATTTTTTAAATTTATATATACAATATATATATAATAAATATATATATATAATACATATATAATAAATATATACATATACATATTTATTATACATCTATATTTATTTGCATGCAACATGCATATATATATATATATTTCTGCAGGTTGCATGCTTCACAGAGCGACCCCCTGGGTCTCCAACTGGCGCCAAACCGTGAAGAGAAAAAACACATTATTTAAAAAATTTTTAAAGGGGAGGAGAGAGAAGATGTATTTCACCCAGGAAGTTGTAAAAAGGAGAGGACGAGAGTTTTTCGGTGGGGATGGGCGATCTGAGAGAGAGTTAACTGAAGCCTCGGAGGGAGGGAAATGAGAAGAAAGAGATGGAGGGGGGATGGGGGGAAGAAGGAAGGAGGGGTTGGTGGAGAGTCTCCCAGAGGGAGAGGAAGATAGCTCCCCCCCCCCCCCCCCCCCCCGCATCTCAACAGGGGCTCTGCCTTTTGTTTAGGAGAGAGAGAAAAACATCCTCACCAGAGACTTGGGCTGTGTCTACTACCGCGCACTTGAGCACTTCGAGCACTGACTTTCAGTGTTCGAAGTGCGCCACTGAAAAAACCAGCAGAATTCAGTGCACTGAAAGTACCCGGATGGTGCACTGCAAACGGGCAAAAAATGTAGTGTAAAACGATGGACACTACTCGCCCTAAACGGCCGCCATCTTGGCGACGTAGCGGAAGAGGAGGAGCCCTTTCGCCAGCTTTTCATTCTATTTCTAAAACAATGGCGGACGAGATGGCTATGGTAGCACAAGCGGTAGACCACGAAGCTACAGACCGTAAATGTAAGTATCAGCGGTAATTACACATTGTACTGGTATTACAATGTACTACTAACATGCCATTCTCAGATTAGTGAGCATACCTAGGTAGCATTAGATGCCATTGGATCTGCATGGCAGTTATGATAAGCTAGCTGGGTAATCCACCACCCGGCCAGTCCGACGAAGGTGCACTTTTATCGGACACTTTTCGCTTGACGAGCGGGGCAGGTCGGCTCCAGGCGCTTGCTCCAGCGGCAAGTCCGACGACAGATAGCTATGTCAGTCATCGGACAGTGTTAAACAACGGCTGTTCTGTTAAACAATCGAAATAGCAATTTTAATAATGGATTAACAACGGATATGCTCAGTTTAATAACGGGTTAACATGACACCGCGAGCGTTTGCCCAAACGCCGCCCGATAATTAATACCGTTACGATAGCTATCTAAGCTTGTCCTTCTAGAAATAATTGTAGCTTTCAATCATCGTTGTGTGTTGTTTTTTTTATGTCGTGTATGTATTAATTTAAATGTAATCGTGGTCTGGGACAGAGCACTGAATGGCTATCCTATTTCTGTTTCCTGCCCCAGAGACGTTTCCTGGAGGTGCTGGCTGGTCCTCTGCTGCCCTCCTGACATCTGCATCTGGCTCCAATGACCTCTGGCACAAACCTCACATCCACCTCCAGGGCCTTTAAGAAGATGGACCGCCATCGCATCTTCAGTATCCCGAAGGACCTCTCCACAACACACCTCGCCTTTGACAGGCAGCAGTTGCAGCTTGGAGGTGGTTGTGGACAGGCTGCCTGAAGGGGG
>NC_079394.1:17093997-17176497 GCF_029220125.1 Pseudoliparis swirei | reverse complement strand
ATAACTAGAATATGTAAGTAAGTAAGTAGCTTAGCAAGTAAGTAGCTAAATAAGTAGCTAAGTAAGTAAGTATGTAAGTAAGTAAGTAGCTAAGTATGTAAGTAACTTAGTAAGTAAGTAGCTAAATAAGTATGTAAGTAAGTAAGTAGCTCAATAAGTAGCTAAGTAAGTAAGTATGTAAGTAAGTAAGTAGCTAAATAAGTAGTAAGTAAGTAAGTAGCTAAATAAGTAGCTAAGTAAGTATGTAAGTAAGTAAGTAGCTAAATAAGTAGCTAAGTAAGTAAGTAGCTAATTAAGTAGCTAAGTAAGTAAGTAAGTAGGTAAGTAGGTAGGTAAGTAAAGTTTATTTATAATTCACTTACCACAGACAGTGTCACAAAGTGCAGTTCAGTATTTAATTAAAACAATTAGTCAATAACAGACCAAAACATGTCAGCAGTTAAAAGAACATTAAGTACAATGCACTGTAAAAGATGGTGCAGTAAAATATATAAACAGAAGATAAAAAGCTAAATTTAATCGAAACAAAAGCCAGTGTAATCATGTGTTCAGATGAGTTGAAATGATGTGAGTACTGAGTGGAGGATAATTATAAAATAAGTGTATTGTCCTGTTTCTATAACATCATGATGTTAAAAGAACAAAGACTCAAAGCTTTTGAATACAAGTAGTTCAGAGTGAAGTGAAGTCGTACACAAGAAATGATCAAATGATTAATCTCAACGAAAAAAGTGCAACGAAATTGTAATAATATTTTGGACATGGCGTCTTTTCCAATGCGTCAAGTTTAAAAGTTCATCCCCTCAAAAAAACACAAAAATTATATATTTCAGGGGCAGGAAGGAGCGCCGGTGTTTTATTAATGAGATTCTGAGATGCGCTGAGGGCAAAGCCACTAGCGCCCTGCCAGGGGGGGAGGGGGAGGGGGAGGACAAAAAGGTGAGGGTTGAAGAGGACAAGGAAAGGTAGGAAGGAGGAGGAGGGGGAGGGAGAGAGAAGGAAGAAGAGGAGGAGGAGGAGGAGGCGACGAGTTGGAAGCGATACATTTTGACAGCGGCGGAAGATTCCAGCTAACAGGAGTCACGAGGGACTCACACTGCCACTTAACAAGTGTCTGGCTGTGCACACACACACACACACACACACACACACACACACACAGCCAGACAGACATAAACCTCCCACAAGATTTTTCTTTGTCTCAGAGGCCACATTTACACAAAGCCGGGTATTTACAGAAACGAATATTTCTGCCCCTCCGTTTTCAAAAATAACGTCGTACACACAAGGTCGTTTTCAAAAAAGTTTCTGTTTATATGAACCCGCATAAATACGCCCCCGGGCGCCATCATAACTATGCCAAACCTGTAGTCGGCAGTGTAACGAGAAGGATAAAGACATGCAAACCAATCAGAATTCTCAAAACCAACAACGAAAAACACGATCAACTTCCTTTTCCTTTAGAGAGTAAATATGGCGCGAGGTTCATTTGTATGGACAGACAGCGAAGTGGAGCTGCTGCTTCGAGTCGCCTTAGATTATAAGGCAAATAAAGCACTCGATAATGTGGATTGGGAATCATGCCAAACTAAATATTGGGATATGTTGGCATTGTTCTTAGAACAGGACCCGTCCGAGACCTCCGAGGAGTATCCTCATGTCAAGGAGGAAATAACTCGGGCGCACCTAAGCAAACTAACTGTAAACACAGGACGCTCACATGACGTGAAGCATTTTTAGTCGCATACTGTGACATTTGACAACCTAAAACTCAGTTTGACCTACACTGTAAGAAAAAAACCCGTAAAAAGAAGGTCAAATGAGTGGCAGCTACGGCTGCCAAACAAAAACCGTAAATTTCAGGTAAAATACCTTACTTCAAATAAAGGACGAAAACCATAAATTTACAGTAATTTTCATTAAAGATTTTGCAGTGAAATACTGTTTTTTTACAGATTTTTCCTGTAATATTACAATCAAACACCTTAATTAAAGTGATATTTCTATAGGTTCTGCAGTGAAATACTGTTATTTTACAGATTTTTCCTTTATTATTACAGTCAAATACCTTCAATAAAGTGATATTTCTAAAGCTTCTGCAGTGAAATACTGTAATTTTACAGATTTTGCCTATATTATTACAGTCAAATACCTTCAATAAAGTCATATTTCTAAAGCTTCTGCAGTGAAATACTGTAATTTTACAGATTTTGTATGTATTATTACAATCAAACACCTTCAATAAAGTGATATTTCTAAAGGTTCTGCAGTGAAATACTGTAATTCTACAGATTTTCCTATATTATTACAGTCAAACGCCTTCAATAAAGTGATATCTCTAAAGGTTCTGCAGTGAAATACTGTAATTTTACAGATTTTGTATGTATTATTACAATCAAACACCTTCAATAAAGTGATATTTCTAAAGGTTCTGCAGTGAAATACTGTAATTTTACAGATTTTGTATGTATTATTACAATCAAACACCTTCAATAAAGTGATATTTCTAAAGGTTCTGCAGTGAAATACTGTGATTTTACAGATTTTTCCTATATTATTACAATCAAACACCTTCAATAAAGTGATATTTCTAAAGGTTCTGCAGTGAAATACTGTGATTTTACAGATTTTTCCTATATTATTACAATCAAAAACCTTCAATAAAGTGATATTTCTAAAGGTTCTGCAGTGAAATACTGTGATTTTACAGATTTTTCCTATATTATTACAATCAAACACCTTCAATAAAATGATATTTATAAAGGTTTTGCAGTGAAATACTGTGATTTTCCAGATTTCTCCTGTACTATTACAAGTGTTCAATTATTATGAAATATAAGCTTTTGAGATTACTGTGAAAAATCTACAAAACATTCAATGTTTCAATTAAAGTAGGGGTTAGAAACTGAATTACATATAAAGTACACACCAATATTGATTTTAAAACATTTTATTTAATGTACATTTTCAAAATCAACCAATTATTCACTATCAGTTGATAAGTGAAAGCAAAACATAAACAAAAGGTCCATAATTGTGGGCGGCTGTAGCTCAGTGGGGTAAGAGGGCCGTCCTGCAACCCCAAGGTTGTCGGTTCTATCCCCGCTCTCCCCATTAGTTGCAAGTTGAAGTGTCCTTGAGCAAGGCACTGAACCCCCAGTTGCTTCCTGGGCGCATCACTGCAGCCCACTGCTCCTTAATAACTAAGGATGGGTTAAATGCAGAGAACTAATTTCCCCTTGAGGATTAATAAAGTATATTTCTTCTTCATAAATATTTACCAGAAGTGACAGTGCAGATAAAGAACAATCTTCCAAATTTCCAGTAATCAGCCAGATCCTCGGTGCATCTGGGGGGAAGAAGGACAAACAAATTCACTGGAAAGTCCTGAGAAAGTTGGCTTTCATTTCTTACCATTCCTTTAAACAAACTTAAACTAACTATTTTGAAATTGTCTGTACCAATTGACATTCTGTCAATCTGAACAGTCAGCTTTGAGAATGATAGTAATTAAATGATTACCTATTTAAAGCTGCACGCAGTGCATGTCTTAGCACTTCCATCAGAAACATGTGAATCACGAAAAGAAGAAAGATGTGGATTCACAACAATGGGCACGTTTCACAGATGTATCATAGCAAGGTAAACACACTTGTAGCTAAACAAAAAAAAGAAGCTAATTGATACATCTAGATCAAACCAACCACCGATAATTATATTGTGACATGTCTGAGGGTCTTTTCCTCAATGCCCTTTAGAAATAAAAAAGGGTAGATGATGATAATGATGACGACATGTCTTTGAAAAGTATGCTAACTCTACGGTGGCCCTGAGAGATCAACACACTGCCACTTAAGAAAACACATGCAAAAGACAAAACACAGGCAAGTTAAGATTAAACTTTAGCAATTTGACAACACATGTCCAGCATTTAGAAAACATGCATAAATACAGAAAACAGAAGTGTTTCCAAAGGACAATGGTGCTGAGCACGGTTTGAACATGTTTGTTGCTGCTAGTTTGAGACTCGTGAAGTTATTGAAGTGACGTCGGCTCCGTATACCATCTGTTTATGTTGGGAACTGACTTTTGCTGCTGCTTTACTCTGCACGTAAAGTGACCGCTGCACGCAACTCATAGGACTTTGCAGAGCGAAAAGCAGAATTCAATCTCATATGACCTCATCTTCAAAATTGAAAAGTTACGTTAACTGTAGCTTGCATAATAACCATATAAGCAATAACTTTATGGTGGTGATAGTAGTACGAGGTATGTTCATTTCAGGTAAGGTAATAGTGGTCTGTTTGGGGATTTTTCAAGGAAAGAAGTCTCATGGGAATGCTTGGCTTACTGTAGACTATACGTCTGTATATTTTTTTTGTCTAATAATGCCTACATGAATATGATGCAGGCTACAAGGCTGTCTGTCCACACTGTTAAACCGGATAGTACAGTTTAAAATCTGTCAAATCTCCTCAGAAATAATTAGAATGACTGATATAATTCAGCTTTTCCGCTCTGCAAGGTCCTGCGAGGTGCATGCAGCTCACTTTCCGGTGAGTAGAGCAGTAGCATATTGTAGGTCCACAACGTAAACAGATGATACAATACCCGATTTCAATAACTTCATGAGTCACAAACCATAGCAACAGCAAGCCTGTCCAAGCTGTGTTCATCACGATTTAGTGTCCTCTTGAAACACTTTTTCTTAATTTGCAGCGCTTTTCTGTACCGTGTTGTGTCGTCTGAATTTGCAGCGCTTTTTCTAAATGCTGCACATGTGCTGTCAATTTGATGAAGTTGTTTTCTTAATTTGCTTGTGTTTTGTCTATTAGCATGTTTTATTAAGTTGCAGTGCCCTGACCTCTCAGGGCCACCGCAACTCAAAGGAAGGCCAAGGAAAAGCTCCTCAGTTTTTTATGGCCAGTGGAAGAACTGTCTTAAAAAGTGCTTTGCTCAGATCATTAAAGTACTTGAGAAATCATATCTAATATTAATCACAATGTAAGGTTTTGCAATAGTGGTTCAAATGGACTAATATCTTTTATATATGCTGCAGTGGATACTTACGAGTGATGGACTTTGGGTGTTTCCTCCCGTCAATGTTGTTCCAATCCTTATTGAGCTGAAAAATATAAGAAAGTTTCGTGTAATTAGCTATTATCAGTGTTGAAAAGGGTAATGTGAAAATGAATCAGAAAAAACTGCCACCACATATTTCGTGCATGCAGAAAGTATTCAGACTTTTCACTTTTTCCCATTTTGTTATGTTGCAACCTTATGATAGAATCATTTGAATTAATTTTACCTCATCAATCTACACTAAATACCCTGTAATAAAAAGAAAACTGAATTATCACATTGACATACGTATTCAGACCCTTTACTTGGTACTTAGTTGATGCACCTTTGGCACGGTTAATATGGAGGACATTCTTGACGCAGGATAAATAAAATAATGCATGAATAAATAATACAATAAAATAAATAAATCATGAAATGCATCAATAAATAAATAAATAAATAAAAATATAATAAATGCTTAAATAAATGTATTAATAAATAAATAAATAAATAAAATCAATAAATATAATGCTCATTGTCAACAAATATAAACATTAATATAATATAATCTCTATTCAGATATTTCTTCATTTATTTATTTCTTTATTATCTTATTATAAATTTATCTTTATTTTGTTGTATTTTTACGTGTCGATATTCTAAAATGAGCCACTATTCCGACTCTCCTTTACGAGCCATTGCTCACAGGATGACATGCAGAACAGCCTGTGTCTACTACTTGCCTGGCTACTTGAATGGAGTGTGAAGTTGGCAGGTCCCGTTAACAGAAACCGTCCTAGACGCTTTTTAGGCTACTTAGGCTCATCAGCTTGCACACTTCAGTACACTGAATTGACACTTCACGCTTTTCTGCTGAAAACATCCTTAAATTAAATTCCACGAGTGTGACTCCAGTATCTAGGACTTTCCACACGCCTGCCGCATCAACACATTTGCTCATGAGGTTGTCATTTATTCCACCTGTTTCACCAACTGTTCTTTCTAGATGTTGGGAGTGTTCACTGTTGTTTGCCTTCCATTTAATACAGATAACCAATAATAAATGGTACTACGTCGTGAGCTTAGGGGTCTTAAATAGATAAATAAACACATGAAAATACAGAAGTCAATTCACATAGATTTAACGTAACGTTTTGATAAATACAAAACTTTATATTTATTCATTCCTGTATTTATTTTATATCTTATACATTTATTTATGCCGCTATTTATTTATTTACAGAGTGATTTTTCCTAGTCCTGCCAGATCAGGCTATTTGACCACATTAAGCAGCGAGTGATCTGAGCTTTAGGTCCCATGACAGGACCTCAAATCTCAAAGCACATATTATATTATAACTTAATCTCGATAAACCGACCAGAGAGGGGATGTTAACCATTAACTTCTCGCTGAAACATAAATTAAATTAAATCGTGACTGACAAACAGTAGTAGTATTTTTACAGAAACAGAATGCATTATACACTACACACTCCTGGTCCCACCAAGTAGGATCGATTGTTTCTGTCTGCTCCCTCGACTTGACCAATCCTGTTCAACAATGAACTCAGAAACATTTACAAAATTAGAGGCTTTATTTCCAGTCTGACTTAGAGTAACTCATGCATGCATTTGTTTTGAGCAGGCTTTAAATGAACACAAGATTTTACAGTATGTGTGTGTATTGTTTCTGTTTAATGCACATGTTGCTGTTTTTTATTGTTTTTTTTGTAGAACAAATCCTATCTCTCATATGTCTTGTCTGTTTGCTACCTGTCCTTGAGTGGAATTATGTGCCCCACCATCCAGTGGTATCTTGTCACCTTTGGTTCTTCTCTTCTCTCTTCTTCCTCATCTCTGCACAGTGTCTGGTCCAGTGCTGTGTGTGCAAAAAGCAGTACGGTTCGAAAAGTGAAATAATGTCCATGTCACCCACCCAAAACCCACATCAAGTTCCTTTTTGTTTTTGTGGAACAGAATCAGCAAGGTTTACCTGAAGCCTGAACGTAGTTTAAGCTAGCTAAAAACCAAACTAAAAAACCTTCGTAACAGTCCTCATATTATATTATAATTTTTTATGAATATAATTGAACACACATTAAACTAATTATTTTATTTTAATAACATTACTTTTACTTAAAATAACATAATTGTTTAACATGTAAAAATATGTCTAAATTTGTTTAAACTATGCTAAGAAATTATAAAATTAGGTTCAGAAGTTAGAAAAGAAAATGTTTACCTGATATCTTTATCTTTTTGCAGGATATTTTGCGGATATTCCAATTGCTGGTCACCACATCCCCCCGTGATGATCCTTCTCTGTGTCCCCAGTCTTTCTTTCTTGACATCCATCCCAAAAGTTAAGGCAGGCATAAAAATACAGGTAAAGGTAATAATGCAGTCAACAGCACACACACTAGAACACCTGAGGTAGCAGCCCTGCCCCCGCTGGCTTCCGCCCCCAACAGACGTATTTCAAATCGAGCGCGGGACATTCATTGGCCACAGTTCTTCTGAGTGACAGGCAGATTATCCAATCATGTTCAAAGCAGGGGAGACAGCCAATAGCAATGGTTTTAGCGTGGTAACATAACTAATATAGAAAAAGATGACTTGTTTTGAAAGAAACTAAAGAAATGTCTGTATTTAGTTGTATTTATAGGCTGGTATATTCAATTAACTCTTTCCATTGCAGTGTATGAATACAAATGAAATACTATATGGTAAAGTTGTAATAATACCTATAGGTTAACACAAACACACATAGACACATGGTAGGCTATATATATATTTCCACACTTAGTATGTTTTTAAGGCCTGAGAGGGGCGACGGTTGGTCATTCAATTCCTTTGTAGTATACTTACTATTCTACAGTCAACAGAACTCCAACACATTGATCCATATGAAGCGTTTCCTCTACATTGAGTCTACTCAGAAGTGGTAGATTATTATTTGTATTATTACTATTATTTCCCCGGTTAGCCTCAACACAAGAACACACAAGTAGAGGCCCAGTGTTTAGTGGTTCTTTAATTAAAGAAAATGAAGCACCCAAATATTTAAAAAGTTTTAGTGCCATTCCTGCACAATAACCCAAATGAGGACTGATGACAATTGAGATGGAACAATCAACAATAATCACTGCATATATTGCTTATCGCTGGATTGATATCATGGTGACATTCTATTTACATTCAGATGGCCCATAGTATGACCCTCTTGCATTTTAACAAATCCTGACCTTTCCTTTAGAACCACCAAAATGCCAACTGTGCAAACATGACAATGTCATTTTCCCGAACTGTGTTGCAGTGTTATGCGGCAGGTTGGTTTAGAGTTCAGCCTTTGCCCACAGCAACACTCATTTGCCAACATGGCCATTATCCCATACAAGTTGCAACATGTTTTCAAACTTTTAACCGCATGTAGCAAGTCAATCCATTGTGAAGCCATTTCCTCTTCTTGTCTTTATTCTTCTGCATAGCTCAAATCCAGCAGATCCAAGGTGTTGGCCAAAGTAGTTAGGCCATTAGCCATCCTTTATATGGGACAATGTACATTTTAATTGTTCAACTGCTCACTGTAGACAGTGAATGTCTTTAAAGTATTTTAGTTGTCTATGGAAGCAAGGTAGATTCAACAGTAATTGTGCAGTTTGATAATGCACTACAGCATCATCTCCAGGCTAAATTGGCTGAGTATAACGTCAAAACGATGAAAAGGCTGATTTAACCCACAAATACCATACATTTTGGAGGCACATTCAAGACTACTTGAGCTCTGCGTCCAGGCTGAAAAGGTTGAATTAAAGGCAGCCAACAACGCTGTTTCTCGGATAAAGAAACTGCTGTCCTCAATTCCCCCAGCTAAATGCACAGTCTTTGGCTGAATTACGCATGCCCAAGACAGCATGCACTGCAGCAGCACAAGGCCTACTTTCTTAGGGCTAAACTCCCCCTCTTTCACCGTTGTGTGGATGCCCAAGACGGCATGCACTATAGCAGCACTGGGCCTCAATCACATGGGCAAAGGTTACTGTCTTTTGCCGGCTAAAGGACGCCCAAAGTAGCAAGCAACTATGGCAGAATCGGGCCTCCGTCGTTAGGGCAAACCCAGTTAATTTAACCGGCCTGGAAGTGTCTATAATACAGGCCAAACTCACTCTATTTTTTACTTGCACAACTTGGAATGTGGAAATCAAATGTTTTTAATAGCATTGTCATTTTCAATATTTTGAACAGTAAAGGCCTATTCCAGTTCAATGTAACACAATTAATATCACAGATAGCAAACTGACTCCCGGATGCGTCATAGGCTCCGGATCAGTGGCTAGATGTACAGCCGTATGCACCCATATTCATTCCATTTGGATCCTTCCATAAAGCAGCTCATTTGGCCCGAATCAATTACTTTACATACCGACATATATTTAATATGCATCAATGGGGAAAAAAGAAATGCAATCGGAAATAATATCAAAAACAGTTTATTAAAAGGACATCAAATTATTTCTTGTACATGTATGAATCATATTTATTGATAATTAGTTCGAGACAATATATACACACATACATATAGAGTAAAAACTATAGCTCACATTAGAACACAAGAGCTCCAACTAATGCAACCATACATACCGACCACCTAACCCAAATACCACAATTCTCCCGGAGAATAAGTCAGTGGCCTCAAGTGAATGGTGGAACTTCCAACTGAGAACTGGTGTGTATATATATATATTAGGGCTGTCAGCGTTAACGTAATCTATGCGATTAATTTGGCATTAACGCACTAAAATATTTTAACGCAATTAGCGCACATTTTTTGTGTTGAATATACTTTATTAATCCACAAGGGGAAATTAGTTCTCTGCATTTAACCCATCCTTAGTTATTAAGGAGCAGTGGGCTGCAGTGATGCGCCCGGGAAGCAACTGGGGGTTCAGTGCCTTGCTCAAGGACACTTCGACTTGCTTCCGGTGTTCGTTGAAGTTGTTACACTCCTCTGAGTGTCAAACCACGGCAGTACAGTTTGACACTGTTTCCGTTTTTTAAACCATTATTTCTCCGCAAAAATAAGGAGCAGAAATCAGTTTAACTCGTGGATGAATCAGTCGGGTTTCCTCCTGCTCCTCCTTCCTGTCTCCTCTGATACACAGAGGAACGTCGTGTCGGGGGACGCGGCGCGGAAATAACTCGTCACATGAAACCTTCAACGTGATTGGTCAATCCGTTTGTCTGTCAACACTTTCAATTGCGATTAAAAGGTTGGAATTAATCGCAATTTCACAATGTGATTAATTAGTTAATTTTTTTTAATCGATTGACAGCCCTAATATATATATATAAATATATATTATATATAAAAATATAAATATATATTTTTAATTCTGTTCAGTGTGGGGATGTCAGTAGCACGCCTCCTGGAGCTACCCCGGTTTGCTGCCAGGTTGAACCACCTAATGGCATGCTTTAGAATCTGTTAAACAGTGGATGCATGTGGCATGATTCTTTCTGACGGCATCTGTAATCACACAAGCAGATACAAAATCTCATGAATCCTCAGTGCAACATAGAGCAGAAATGCAGCCTAAAATCTAGTAGCTGTCTGGCACTTAAGGTGTGCTATGCTATATTTAGAGCCAATATATCATATAACTATTATGTAAAGATATAGTCGAGTAACATTTACCCAAGTAGAGAATAAAGTTGCAATTCAAACATTTTATTTAGCACTGTTAAAAAAGATCTGGGAAAGATGGTTATTCGTAAGTTTGAACACTAATCAAGACCTCTGGGTGAATCCAAATTGTTTTCATTAAATATTAGTTACTTACGCAGGAGCAAAGTCTTAGATGTCATTTGACTGAATAATTTTTTTCCATTCATTCGAGGATGTTCCACGTTTGGCATCATGTCGTCCGATCGTTGCCAGGGAGGAAATCGAAAATGGATCGAAAAGTACGATTAATATTTGATACTTTACAGAATGTTTGAAAAAACATTTCCATCAAACATGGTATTGTCTAGTGTAAATTACATACAATAGATTTTAATCAGCTTTGTGAGATTCTTAAAACAAAAACTCACCACTCATTAGAATGTTGACGGATCTTTGAGCGTTGCTCAAAAGTTCCACTTCCTCCATTGTGGTACACGGAAACGGAACGTCTCTCACCTCTGTAATTGTCTCCAGCATGCCTAGGATTTGAACTGGAACAGCTATATAAAAACCATTAGAAAAACAGTTAAAAAATGTAACAATTAAGAGATTTTACATAAAATATGGAAATATCAAGTTTTATACAATTTCATTAATGCAATCATAATAATCATATTCACTTGGATTCAATGTGACAGTGTGTATTGCATGTCTTGTATCCAATTAACAATTGTTAACATTTAAAAAAATTAAGTGATTAAAAGGTTCAATTTGAATCCCATAGCCATTTGAGGTGTTGCTCACCACAGCAGGCAATGGTGTCTGAACCACACGCCTCGCCAGGTGGGCGTGTCCCCTGGCGTGTTCGCTGTCCTGCTGGTGATGGAGTACATGGAATAGTTAGGAGGAGGCAATGATTGGAGGGACAACTGTCCCGCTCGTGGTTGGACCCCTGTTTTGTGGGGGGAATTTTCATTTTCATTGTCTCCATCCGAGTCTCCATAGAAATGGCTAGAAAGAGATAGAAAAAAACTAATTGGTCATACTATAAAAATGAATGACAGACGCATTATTTTATTAAGGTAAAAGTGTTCTAAAGAATAAAATGTATACACATTTACTCACACCGCATTGGCTTCCTCTTTAGGAATTGCCTCCTCTTCTGACTGGAGATCTGATGTGTCGCAAAACATATATTTCCACCAAGTAATTATCTAAAAATTAAGTCACATAAACACAATGAAAAAGTACAGAATTAAAAACAGAACAATGTGCTTAAAATGTTGTTTCCCCCAACATATATAAAAGTGATTTTTTATATCCGTTTAAAACGGCCAATTAATACAATATTAATATAATACCGCATGATCCAATTACTCTGACGTCACGTGTCTGCCAGTCTGGTCCAGGTTGTTCGGCGCTTCTGACAGCCTTGTCCACCCTTTCGTCCCTCGGATAATTCGGCCAAAATGGTAGCAGTAGTGCCACAAAGCTGGTATAGCTTTGTGGCACTACTGCTACCGTTTTGTTAGTCAAGAATTCTATGAAGAGGAACATCCTGAATTACAGAGGAAAGAAACAAACAGTGTCACTTGTCACAGAAATATAACCTTCTGTTCCAAGAACATTGAAAAAAATAATATTTTGCAACTATTAAAGTTCTTTATAACCAGGAGTATGAAAATTTGTGTTTGAAAACACGAGGTATACCGTAAAAAAGAGATTAAACGGCAATAATAGGCGTGTTATACACATTGAAGAGAAGAAACTTTACTTAACAGTCAAAGTTGTATTCAGTTTCCCATCAATCACAGTGATGTAGTCTAAACATCTTGACGGACCCTCCGTCTAATGGTGGAGCTGGAGACAGGCCCATTCTTTCTGTTCATTTTATCTAAAACAAACCAAAATACAAACAATGTTTGAAATGCATCTTTTCTTTCAGGAAATATACAATATCTATTTGTTCTCAATTGTATTAATTTGTAGTGCTTATATAGCATGTCAAGTCATTTTATAAAAACACTGTTACGGATGCGTGGTGTGGAGGACCCAAACGCAGCAGGAGTTTCACGAAAACTGAGTTTATTCTCAGGACAGGAACACGGACAACACCACACGGAACGAAAAAGACGATCTGACACCAGACAAACAGAAGGACACAGATTAAATACACAGGGAACGAGACACAGGTGGAAACAATCAGGGCGTGTCTGGAAACAATCAGGAAAGAAACAGACAAGCACAGGGAGGGAAGAGCAGGAAACAGGAAACGAGACAGGGACTTCAACATAAAACAGGAAACACACAGATCCTAACAAACACTACGCTATTAAGATAGTATTTTAATGAATTAATACAAATCTGGTCATTATAAAGTTAAACAGGTTATACGGTTCCCTCTCAAATGTGTCTTTAAGTTGCTGTGAAAACATTTCCTTCCAAAGAATGTGTGCTTACCTGAATTGTAGAGATGGCGATCAACAGTGTTGTCACTTCTGTACAACTGTGAGGATGACATTGCAAATTCTAAGTTACGTGTTGAGAACTCAATACATGCAGAATTAAATTAAAACAGGTCTGTGCTGGCGCGCTATTAGCTCGCGAGCTAGCGCTATTAGCTCGCGAGCTAGCGCCGTTATTAGCTCGCGGGCTGCGGTTAGCTCGCTCAGCTTCCATCGCGCACCCTTGGGTTGGAGCTTAAGTAACCTAACCACTGACAATTCAGCGCTAGCTGCAGAAGATAGCTCCATGAGAACCACACATGGTAGTTAGCTGGACCAGCCCTGGCAGAGGGGACACGTGCAGTAGCAACATCAGCTTATACACCATCACCAACTGTGTGTGATTATATACGATTTTTTCTTTTAAAACCGGGATGTTACGGTAATAACTTATTTACGTTGAAGTCTAACAATACCTCAAACTTCACAAAGCAATGTTAGCGGCAGCCAAAAGAAGAGGGAACTCTTAAGAAAACGAGCCATAATTCGACAGTAGCAACACAATTCAACACTTACCTAACTCGTACTTCTGGCGCAAAGAGCTGCAGTTTTGAAAATACCAGTTTGAAAAGTCGAAGGGCAACAACTTGGAGCATCCACCGCAGTTACAACGCTGTCTGATGGTGCGCGGATCCGGTGGCATGACCAAACCGAGTGCGACAGGAGGGCGGATAGGATCTACTGCTATCTGGGATGCTTCGCACTCCGCTCGTGGTGGTCATTGCCATTGTGACGGTCTTTTTTCTCGTTGACACTAAATCCTATATGGCAAGTTTCTGCTGCACTGCTCTCTTGAGGTTGAAACGTTCAAGCATGTTACATGCATTTAGCTGGCGCTTTTATCCAAAAGCGACTTACAGTTAGAAGTTAGATGTCTCGCTCCGGGACACCGACACTGGACAAATACTCACGGTCGCCCTATAATGCTCCTATAAAGAACAAGTATCAAAACCTATTATTTCTTCTACTTTGTACTCTTAAAAAAAATGCAATATGTTTAATGTAATGACAAAAGTTAGCTACATTTAGATTCAGATTTACAGAGTTTGAATGTAAAAGTACACATTAATATAAATATAATATGATCTACCTTAAAATTACAAAGAAAATCGTTAAATTGTTAGTATGGACATAAACCTTCATATAAGGAGCTCCACATTTAATTACAGGTAATAATTGTTGTTTTACATGAATTTGTATGTCATTTAAGAAAACGGTAAAAAGACTGTATTAATAATACAGTCATTTTTCTTTACAAAAATGGGAAAAACATGTTATTTTGTATTATGAGCATAAAACTTAAATTAACAGTTGGGTTGTTAATTTAAAGATAATGTCTGTAATTTCACAGAGTTTTGCATGTAATTCAAAAAAAAAGAAAAATACTGTAAATATTTAGAGTTATTTTCCGTAAAATTAGGATCTTTTTTTACAGTGTAGTTCACACGCAAACACAAAAACGGAGTTTTCAGAAATCTCCACTTTGGCCGGAGTTTTTAGAAATGATCGTTTTCCGTGATAAAACCTCCGTTTTTGTGTAAATGAAAGGCCAAAACGCATGAAAATATATGCGTTTTCCCATCGCGTAAACGGGGTCTTAGATGTTCTCTCTCTCCCTCTCTCGCTCTCTATCTCTCGCTTACACACACACACACACACACACACACGTTCACCTCTGAAATTCAAAAGGGATTAAAAAACTAAAATAACCTTCAGCTTCCTAGTTTCATTATAAAATACAGGAAGCTGAAGCTTTTGATCTTTATAAATATTAAATACTTTTTTATTTTTCTATACGACGACATTCAAAACAAAAAAATAAGGAACGTTGTAATGTTGGATCTTTACTTTAGTTTACAACATCAACACGGGCACAGAGGATCATATTAGTTATGAATCACACGCCACACACACACACACACACCCTCGTAGGATGGAAATAAAGGTTGCAACATCGATGACGACAATGTCGCAGAGCCAGGGGAAGAAGCAGGAGGTCGAGGTGCGTAGCCTCCCCTGAGGAGCAATTAGCCTCCGATGCTAACCGGTTCCTCTGAACATTGTTACACTAATTAATAACTCAGTTGGCTGCAACACAACAACAACAACAACGACAACATATGGAAAATCTGAAGGACACAGAGACAGAGTTCAACAATAGAGTTATACAATTATTTATACTGTACATCAATGACATCTGCAATGTTTCTAAAATATTGAATTAAAAGCTTTTTTGTTTTTGTTTTGTTGATTGTTTTATGTATATGTAGGTATGTGTGTGTATATATGTTTATATGGGTGTGTGAATTTGTATGCATGTGTATATGTTTATGTATATATACTGTATATATATATATATATTGGTATATGTATATGGTTCTCTAAAATAAGTATTTTCATGAAAGCATAGGTTAGGGCACTTATAAGCTTGATAGCTTCAGCCTTGACCCTTTCGGTCGGCCACTTTCTTCTTTTGTTGAAATTTTGATTTTTGTCTAGTATTGCTGATCGAAATAAACTAAACTAAAACAACTCTTTAAAAAAAAAATTTCAATTAATGATCCAAGGTTACAATGTTCCTTTTTTTTGGGTCTGTTTTCAAGGTCGATGTATTACATTTTATTTTTTTATTTATAAAAATCAAAAGCTTCAGCTTCCTCTATTTTATAATGAAACAAAAAAGCTGAAGGTCGTTTTTGTTTTTTAATTCCTTTTAAACTTCTACTGCAAAGTCATCGTTAAAATGTCAGAGGTGAACGTGTGAAACAAATAAATAAATCTGCAAGCCGTTTGGTTTTTACAGTTTATTTAATAGCGGTTGTGTAACAGTTTAGCTCCACGCCTTCCTTTTTGTAATCGTTGTTTTCATCCTGTCACACCATCTCGTCAATCCAACTCCCCTCACCTGCCTCTGATCACTCCCTCGTTAGTCCCTCATTCCCTTCACCTGGTCCTCACGCCCTTCTCACCTGCAGCCCATCCCCTCATTAGTCCCTCACTATTTAGCTCCCTCACTTCCACTTGTCCTCTGCCAGATTGTCTTGTGTTTTCGTGCCAAGTTCTCCAGCGTTATTAGAGTATATTCCTGACCTGCCTGCCCTGACCTCTGATTCTCTGCCCCGCCCCTTTTTGGACTAGTTTCCTTCTTCGACTGATCTCCCGGTTTTGACCCGGCCTGTTTCCAACCAAAGACAGTAATCTTTGTTACTCCTGTCTGAGTCGTGCTTTTGGGTCCACTCTAATAGCGCCGTGACAGGTTGTGTATTTTCTAATCACTGACACACACAAACAGCTAAAATGCTAAAATATTTATGAACATTTAAACTCCCACAATTATCCTTAAAAAAGCCAACGTACAAATCTACCTCCCTCCAAAGCAGCTTTAAACGCCCAGAATGCATTGCAGCAACAGCGATTTCTCTGCTCGGAGACCGTCGTCACACAGGTGTAAAATATGAGGTCAACGACTGCAGCCATAGTTAGTGTGATGAGTTTCACCTGCGGTATCGACTAGTCAAACTACTAAAGGTCCACACGGCGAGGAAATGTTTGTGCACGCCGAAGCAGACGGCCACGTCAGAGTTACGTTTTTATTCTCCCACAAACGTTCCGCTGCCTCGGAGACCAGAGGAAATATAAAAGAAAGCAAAATAAACGTCTGTTGTGTGAAAACGCGACACAACGCCACAAGTTTAATGCCCGGTCAGAGGCCTGCTAGCTTTCCCCCCCGTTTCCAGTGTTTGTACTAAGCTAGGCTAACTGTCCGTTGGTGTGATCGTGTCTGATGTTCAGCTGATCAGACGAAACCAATCGAGACACATCGCACTTTCTACTGATGTATTGAAAAGAGTAAAGTGTGACAGCGAGACAGCAGAAGTGGACAATAACCTTCTTCTTCGTCTGTCTTTTTTCTTGCCTTCATAGGTTGTCCAATTGAAGATCTTCCTCCTGAGGCCCCCTGCTGCCTGCCAACAAGCCCGACTCCTCACAGCTTCATGAGCGTGTGCACATAGTCTGTGTGTGTGTGTGTGTGTGTGTGTGTGTGTGTGTGTGTGTGTGTGTGTGTGTGTGTGTGTGTGTGTGTGTGTGTGTGTGGCACCATGCTGTGGACAGTGGTACTAGCGCTGCTGGTGATTCTGCTGCTGCAGACTCAGCTGTCTGTGTGCTTAAGGGAATTACGCGGCGGGGGTTCCAGCTCCTCCTCTCCTCTTCACCCTCTTCTTCTTCACCCTCCTCCTCCTCTCACAATGCCACCCAGTTGCGGCTGCCCGGAGCGATTATTATTGGCGTGCGGAAAGGCGGCACCAGAGCGCTGCTGGAGATGCTCAACCTGCACCCAGACGTGGAAGTGGCGAAGGCCGAGGTAAACAACGTGTACTTACTGAGTATAAGTACTATAAACAACGTGTACTTACTGAGTATAAGTACTATAAACAACGTGTACTTACTGAGTATAAGTACTATAAACAACGTGTACTTACTGAGTATAAGTACTATAAACAACATGTATATACAGTGTATAAGTACTATGAACGACGTGTACTTACTGAGTATAAGTACTATGAACGACGTGTACTTACTTAGTATAAGTACTATAAACAACGTGTACTTACTGAGTATAAGTACTATAAACAACATGTATATACAGTGTATAAGTACTATGAACGACGTGTACTTACTGAGTATAAGTACTATGAACGACGTGTACTTACTGAGTATAAGTACTATAAACAATGTGTACTTACTGAGTATAAGTACTATGAACGTTGTGTACTTACTGAGTATAAGTACTATGAACAACGTGTACCCAGTACTCACTGAGTATAAGTACTATGACAACTACTGATTACTCCCTATTTATTCTCCATTACACTTCTACTATCACTACATCTCACAGGGGAACTGTGTATGTGCTTGTGTGAGTATGTCTATGTGTGTGTGTGTGTGTGCATGTGTATGTGTGTGCGTGTGTATGCGTGTACATGTGTGTGTATTGGTGTGTGTATGTGTGTCTGCATGTGTGTGTGGTGTGTGTGCGTGTGCATATGTGTGCATGTGTTTGTGCGCTCGTGTATGTGTGTGTGAGCGTGTGTGTGTATGTTCGTGCATGTGAGTGTCTCTGTGTGTGTGTGTGTGTGTGTGTGTGTGTGTGTGTGTGTGTGTGTGTCTGTCTCTGTCAGCAGAACTTTTCACGCCTCATTAACATCGATAGTTTTTTATTTATTGAACTGGAGGAAATGAGCAAGAAAAAAAGAAGAAACGACCGAATTACTGAAGTTTAAAGTTTTGTTTTCTTTGCTGGCATTTTTTCCTGCTACCATTAATGTTACATTAATTAAGTTGCCCATTATTTAAGATTAAATAATATACAATTATAAACTATCTTGTATTATTTATGCAATTGCTCTTATTCAACCTATGAGCAACCACTTCTGTTCAAAAGTTTGGGGTCACTTAGAAGTTTCCTTATTTTTCAAAGTAAAAGCACTGTTTTTATCAATGGAGATCACATTAAATTTATCATAAACACACTCTGTACATAGTTAATGTGGTTCATGACTATTCTCTGGTGTTTAATGAAGTCTCTACATAGGTGTGTAGAGGCCCATCTCCAGTGCTCTAATGGTACATTGTGTTATTGCCTTAGAAGACTATAGGAGGGGTAGAAAACCCTTTATAACCCTTTTCATGTGAGCGCACCTGAAAAAAACGGCCTTAATATTTACAATAAAATCATTATCTATAACCTCGTCAATGTCTTGACTAGATTTTATATTTATTTTATATTCATTTGATAAATTACAGTGAGAGTTTTCATGGAAAACACAAAGTTGTCTGGGTGACCCTAAACTTCTGAACATGGTGTACGTCACAACACTCGCACGTGTCTGTCCGTCAAACTTTAAGCCCCGCCTTCTTTCGCCAGGTGCACTACTTCAACGTGGAGAAGCACTACCGGCGGGGCCTGGCGTGGTACCGAGCCCAGATGCCCCTCAGCCTCCCCGGGCAGCTGACGGTGGAGAAGACCCCCGGCTACTTCGCGTCCCCTCAAGTTCCCGAGCGCGTCCGCCGCATGAACCCGGCGGTCCGCCTGCTGCTCATCGTGCGCGACCCGGCGGAGCGGCTGGTGTCCGACTACACCCAGGTGCTCCACAACCGCCTGGCCCGCCACAAGCCCTACCAGCCGCTGGAGGAGCTCCTGATCCGTGAGGGCCGCGTGGACCCCGCCTACAAGGCGCTGCAGCGGAGCCTGTACCACCAGCATCTGGCCCGCTGGTTGCAGGTGTTCCCCCGGGAGCAGGTCCACGTGGTGGACGGCGACGCCCTCATCCGGGATCCCTTCCCCGAGCTGAGGAAGGCGGAGAGGTTTCTGGACCTGCCACGCCGGATTAGCCCCGACAACTTCTACTTCAACTCCACCAAGGGCTTCTACTGCCTCCTGTCGGCCGGCCGCGACAAGTGCCTAGACGAGTCCAAGGGCCGGCCGCACGCGCCGCTCGGCGCCCGGGCCTTCCAGAAGCTGTGCCGCTACCTCAGGAAGCCCAACCAAGTGTTCTTCGGCATGGTGGGGAGGTCGTTTTCCTGGTGCTGACCTGGTGGCGCGAAGACACGCCCCCAAATGATGCCAACAAGGACACAGCGGGGGGGGGGGGGCGGAGGTCGACGAAGGGACAGATTTGTTTGTCATGAACATCTTTTGTTGTTGTTGTTGATACCGACTCAGGTTCAGGGTTCACACACATGGTGACCGGTAGGGTACCAGGACTTTTCCATTTCAAGATTTTCCAGGATTGTAAACCAAATTTCCAAGAACAAACATTTTGTGAAATCTTAAAAAATTGAGAAAATGTTGTATTTAAACTAACAATGAGAACTTTTATATTTTCAGTTTCGGTGCGTTCACTCGTGTGCCGGTGTATATTTTGAGCATCTCTCCATAAAAGATATTTTGATTATTTAAAACTCAGCGTAATTTTTGTAAAGGTCTTTTCCAGGCCTGGAAATTAACATCTTTAAAAATTCCATGACTTTTCCAGGTTTTCCATGACCGTACGAACCCTGCAGGTTGTAAATGTGACCAACTAAAGCTGCACGTGTGCGTGTGTGTGTGTGTGTGCGTGTGTGTGTCAAACCTTTATACCATGAACCACCCCGTGCCTCGGGTGAAAGTCTGAAGTTCGAGACTCTGAAGTGAAAAATGATTTAATTAATTAATTTGTATGAACTCTTAATTTCATTAAATGTGGACAAAAAAAATTCAACAAACACAAAACAACGCCCCTATTTGATATGTTTGTGTAGATATGTTTTAGTTTAGAGTCTTTTCTGTTAAATTCTTTTGTTTTGACTTCTTCTGGTTTTTGTTTTTGGGGATTTCTTTTTACTTTCAAGGCCAATGTAGTACTGCTGATTTTTATAAAGATGTCTTTCTAATAAAATGTATTCAGTCTCCTGTCCGGTGCCAGATTGCATAGAAGTCAGGTTGCATAGAAGTCTGGTTGTATAGAAGTCTTTGAGAACATTATCTCATTGATTTATTATCTCAGTAAACATTGTAAACATGAGTTTATGTCTCAATTTCTAGTTTCAAGTCTTCTATACAGCATGATGTCATCATTTCAGACATTATGGTAATTTAGAGTCACACAGACCATAACACAGGGGACGCTTTAGGGGCGGGGCTACAGGGTGATTGACAGTTCTCTCCACACTGTTATCTGATCTTTCATCCTCTCTCAGTTTTCAATTTCATAAAAAGTTAATCGTAAAAAAACAAAGCGTTCGGTTGCACTTGGCTCCGCCCACTTGTTTCGCTTCTGGTTCCAAAAAACAAGATGGCAACGGCCAAAATGCCAAAATGAAGGCTTCGAAACCGCTGTTCACAAACCAATGAGGGACTTCATTCACTTCTTATATGCACAGTCTCTTATATACACAAGTACATATACATATATATATATTAGTGCTATGAAAAATAACGCGTTAACGCGTTATGATTAAATTACAGGATTAATTCGTTGTTTTTTTAACGCATTTAACGCATGCGCAGAATGAGCTTCCAATATACCTCGACTCTCCGTCTCGCGCCGCCGCAGAGCTCCGATGCCGGCGTGTGCGCGCACATCGGGACCGTCAACAACTCTTCTCGGCTCGCGCGCGGCAGAGCTCCGATGCCGGCGCGCGCATCACTCAGCCGCGATGCACGCACACTGGTGAGCACACTCTCACTAGCATATATATATATATATATATATGTACACAACTAAATCTGCATTTAGTGATAATTCATATTACTATTTAAGCTGCCAGTTCTTTTCTTAACTAAATATTAGTTTGGTGTAGAACATGTTGAACATGGGGAGTAACGCCCACAACAATACTCAATTAAATTAAATTCAACATTCATGGAAATTCTCACAATTGCGGAGCTGCAATTTTCTTTTCTTTTTTTGTATTTTCTTTTAATTTAAATAAAACATCAAAGCTTAACATGAAGAAAGAAGCTTGCCACACACAATAGTATTTTATAAATATATATTTTTTAATTAAAATTGAATTAAAAATGAATTAAAAATTACAAATGAATACAACAATAAAAATTACAATTAAAATATTAAAATGTAAAAATATAAACAAATACTAATAAATAATAAATAATAAATGAACACAAATATTAAAAATTAAAATATTACAAATTGTAAAAATAAAAATAACAAAATAACAAAATAACCAAATAAAATAAATTAAATTAAATAAAAAATAAATCTTTTAGTATTTTAGTATTTCATGTGTTTGACCCAGATTACTTGTTATTGAAGGAGGATTTACACAAACAAACTTCCAAAATGTTTTTTTTAATTAGTAATGCTGAATGCGTAATTTCTGTGCAACAGAAGAAGAAGAAAAGTTTTCTCCTCGGTTAATGACAATTAAAACCGCAACTCGTGTTCCAGAAAAAATATGAAAACTTTTCTTGTTAACTTTTCATCACCTGAAACACTGACACTGTGGCGCTGAGCAGTAGAGAAGAGAATGGGAGCTGAAGGCCGACCTCCGGCTGGCCCCCTCCCCAGAGAGGGGGGGAGGGAGGGAGGGAGAGAGAGAGAGAGAGAGAGAGAGAGAGAGAGAGAGAGAGAGAGAGAGAGAGAGAGAGAGAGAGAGAGAGAGAGAGAGAGAGAGAGAGAGAGAGATGCAAGAATAAACAAATGAGTCTGGCTCTTTGAAGATGGGAGGCAGCTGCGTCTTTCATGTGTCCCCGCCGAGGCTGTGGACGCCACATCTGGTGTCACATCTGATCAGAGACATCTTTACCGCGTACGTCGGGGTCCTCCGGGGGGGTGGGGGGGGGGGTCGCGGTGGCTTCATAATTTCGTTTCTGTGCATCCGATTGGATGTTTCTGTTTCAGAGATCAAACAAAGACAAGTTACTTTATTTGTGACTTGAGGCTTTCTTCTTTAAAAAAAATTAAAATAACACCAAAAAACCCAAGACAGCCTCGATGATAAAAGTGCAAAGAGCCATAAATCAGTGTTCTAACTCTTAACTTGTTAATTTTTGCATTTGGCTATTGTTTATTCGAGTGTAGAAAGAATGTACATAAGAATATTTCTCTAATATCATAATAAATCCATTACGTTTGAAACCTTCAAAATAAAAGCACGGGATATGTTTCTTACATTCCTTGACGAAAAGGTGATCGTGTGTCTTTCAAGCCGTCAGGGGCCACAGGAAATGATTGGCGGTCCTTTAAGATGGAGCGGGTATCCGTTGTAACTGTGAGGCGTTCAGGGATTCTGGGCTCAGCTGAGACTCACCAACCAGCCTGCTGGACCAAGAAACAATCTGATGTAAAGGAATTTAGTTTTTTTTTAAAGACAGGCCTCCAAACCATAACACCAAAGATAAAGATAAACATGTATTCGATAGAAGCAAGATAGAATAAAGTCATCATGGTTTTCTCGATGTGGACGTGTAGGACAGTTTCCTCAAACTAAACAAACGGCGACAAGATATTTGTGTAGGATTCCACACATTCCACTGTCTGACCCTAAATGGATAAGACCTCATGTGCATGGGCTATTTTCTAAAATCAAATATCTTCAGTTTTTGATATGTTTAATTTAAGACGGGAATGCTCACGCCACTTCACAAAGTCTCATCGGCCTGGAGCCGACTAACAAGAACACAATAATCCTATTTTAAATGTGGTCCTGTTTTCACATCTGCTCTGACACACATTTGTGTGGAGCAGCGGTTCTCAAACTGTGGGGCGCGGCCCTCTAGTGGGGCGCCAAGGCATTACAGGTGGGGCGTGAGGGGAAATGCAGATTGTTTTACTTCAAGACCTTTATTGAGAACTTCCCATATTACAACGTACACAGACATGAAACTAAGTCATTAATAAATAAAGAGTGTATGTACTTTACTCTACAGGTTTTCATTAAAATTTATGCGAGAGCAATTGGTCTAAAATCATTGAGACTTTTTTCGGGCAACTGGATTTGGGAACAGGGTCCACCATTATATCTGTAACGTATTGTTAATGCAGATTAATGTGCACTGTATATACTTACTGATTCAGGAAAAGGGTGTTATTGTGAATGTTAAGTTGGCGCCCCCTGCAGGACAAAAGCTGAAGTGACACTATTTTTAAAGTCTCACTCAAACCACATTTACATACGAAGAACTTTTCATCCTGCGCTACATCCCCATGGAAACAACAATACCAGCAGTGTTGCCAGGTCCGCGGTTTTCCCGCGGAATTGGGCTACTTTTGAAGTGTTGCCGCGGGTTGAATTTTTTGTCCGCTAGTTCGGGTAGACCTATTTTGCATGCAAATTACATGAATATCTTTAAATAAAAATCCATATTTTAAATGAAATAATTTATTTATACCCAAATCCTACCAAACTGACTCCAGATCAGCACGTACACGCCGACACATCCGCTCACACAGGTGAGCACTCACTAGCACCATTCAATACATCGCACGTATCATCATGATACGTATAACTAGAGCCTGTAGGAATTTATGTCAGCAGAGAAAGACCACACAATAAAGAAACTGGAATCAGAGGGTAGAATTAATAATGCACTGTATATCTCTACTTACTGATTCAGGAAACTTGTGTTATTGTGAATGTACGTTGGCGCCCGCTGCAGGACAAAAGCTGAAGTGACACCCTTTTAAAAGTCTCACTAAAACCACATTTTCATATAGTTTTAACACAGGATATAATTGTATAAAATTCTTAAACAACCAAGTTCTCATAGTGGTTCAATCTATAAAATATCTCCAAGTAAATATTTTAAAAACTTGCATTAGTCCCATCACTTAAGATATCTCATTCAAAAACTGCAAGAAATAAATTCCAGTAGTGGTTTCAGGCCACGGATGACATGCAATGGGTATTTATTCAAAGATAAAGTATGGCATTTCCCTGAACACAGCTTGTTGGACATGCAGAATGTAATAATGACTCAAAGCCAGGACATTGCAGTTTGTGCATACATTTAGGTTTTGTGAATACATTTTTAAAGAACAGATTTGGATCAATCCAAACATCGGGATCATAACTCTAGTTGCGTTCGCGGCGTCACAGGATCGGTGTCGCCGGTTCACGGCACCTGAGGAACACGCTTGTTTTCAGGCGAACACACGAGTTGAAGTGCTAGACACAGAACACTGGCCAGAGGGCTGAACGACGACTCAATTACTTTGTTTGATGTAAGGAAAACAAATTATTAATACATAACTTTCCATGTGCAGTTCATAAGAGGGGAAGCACCATCTCACATTAAGCTGTTACCCAATTTGCTACCCCCAAAAAACATAGTAAATATTGTAACTCCAAGAAAATAACCACAATACAAGGATTCTTTTTATATATAAAAACGGTTTTAACAATTCTTTTTTCAGTATAAAACATTACAGAGTCCCAGGCCAATCAAACAAATTCACTTGAACAAAGTAATATGACATAATTGTGAAATCCCCAATCAAACATTCTACAATAACATACAGGGGGGTATTTTTGTCATTACGGGGTTTTCTGTACTTTTATTTTTTTGTTATGGGAAAATATTACAACACAAATTCTAACAATCACTCTTTTGTTTGCTATAATATTAATAATAAAAAAAGAACAAATGTGAACTCCTGGTCCTTTCAAAGCCTAAGCCCCGAAATGGGTGGTCAACATGCGTCTATGCAGTCTTCTGTTGGCCCTTCTTTCCAATGAGGGATTTGTGGATGTGGGGAATGACACCTGAAAATAACAAAAACATAAGATTCAATATTTCATGCAAACTGTAGCTGTAAATATTACAACAGCATAGTGTCAATATACAGTATTTATAAACACACTATGACACTTAATCAAGAGACAAACTTCATTGAAAATGGAATAAATAAATAATAATAATGCATGTCGGCTCACCTCCTCCAGCAATGGTTGCCTTGATGAGAGAGTCCAACTCCTCGTCACCGCGGATGGCGAGCTGCAAGTGACGGGGAGTGATACGCTTCACCTTCAAGTCTTTGGAGGCATTACCTGCCAACTCTAGTACCTGAGAACAGAAAAAGACTAATGTAAAAACACACGCACAGCGCCTGCCGTGTTAATTTCAAACATGAACAAAATGGGGACGGGCATACTTCAGCAGTGAGGTATTCAAGGATGGCTGCACTGTACACAGCTGCTGTGGCTCCTACACGGCCATGGCTGGTTGTGCGAGTCTTCAAGTGCCTGTGGATACGACCCACTGGAAACTGGCAGAAGGAAAAAGACACAAAGAGGGTTAAACTCTGCTTTCGAGGTGGGTGACGCATAACATGTGCAGCTAGGCTACGAATAGATTTAAGAGTTTGTACCTGCAGTCCAGCCCTCTGGGAGCGAGACACCGCTTTGGCCTTGGCTTTGCCACTGTCTTTTCCTGCCTTGCCACCAGCCTGCAGGGGCGATTATAGCAAACAATGGAAATCAGGGTGGAAAGTAAAAGATAACTGAGGCTATAATGTTGAAAGATTTCCGGAAATAATTCCTGCACATGTACTAAAACATCTATTTGTAATGATTCGTGGACGAAGGTTGAGTATTTAAAAAAATATTTCAAATGCATGCGCATGAAATGGTGAAAGTATGAGTCCAACAGTTGAAGAGGAAACGTTACGGACGGCCGGTTAAACTGGTGTCACTTTCCCGCCAATCATATACGTAACATAACGCATCAGAAGGCGTGCACACGCTCCGGTGCAAGAGATTACGTGTATAAAACCTCAAAATTAAAACGTTAAAAAAAAGGTGATAAAAGCAGTACATATTGATTCTGACAAAATCGCGAAAAGATGTTAGCGACCAAACACGCGCTGCTTTCAGGCATTTAAATTATTTTTTAAGCAATATAGTTTAATGTTATAAAAGTTCTCCCGGTGGAGTCTCCTCGTCGTAAACAAATAGCGCTATATTGTTTAAAACAAACGGCGGATTTTACTACATTATCGTTGCTTTCACGCTTTACGGTCAACTGGTATCGGCCATCGTCAACCGATCCCGTAGGCTAATGCAACGTTAGCTAAACTTAGCTCACTAATCCACCTTTCGACCAAAAACAAAAAAATGAACTTCTTATGAATCCCCGTTTGCGTTTCTGATTAACCAAACACGAACCACCCGTCACACGGTGAATATAATGTCGTATTTAACGGACACAACGTCAAATACTCGGAGCTAACGCGTTAGCTCTTTATCAAGCTTCTTTTTTTTAACCACACACACTGGTCAAATTTCCTCAGTTCTAATTCAAAACAGCACTTTCTACAATTGTACGTTAAATTGAAGTATAAGTGTACTGACATCCCCGGTGAAGTGTTTAGCGTTAACCAAGGTGCACCTACCATTTTACCGTCGCGTTATTTGATTGTAGAACTGAGCAGATAGCAAACAAATTCCGGCTCCCGAAAGCAAAGAAACAATAAACCCTTTCGCAAATCTTTTGCATGCGAACCCTCGTGGGAGTCTGATCGGCCAATCAGATTGCGTTTTGTTGCTTCGAATCTCTGTTTAGACCAATCGCTGAACGGCTTACAAACCGTCCACCCATCCCCCACCCCGAGATGATGGTGCCTGCCTTTGCGCACGGAACCAACAAGTAGGCGGGACAGTATGATTGGAGTGTCCTTCCATGGGCATCCGTCCCAAAAAATGACAAAATACATAATCAGGATGCCGTAGTTACTGGGTTTCAGTACAAGGACACTCACAACTTATTAAAATAAAAAGTTGTTCTACTAACTGCTTTATACAACTGGTTATGCCCGCAGCAAATTGACCAATCGACAAATTCGCCTTCGTATATATTCGTCACACATGAGTTCAATACTGACGTAAATAATCGTTCTGAACTGCAAGTACAGTATGTACGTGAGTCATCAAGAAGGCGGTAACGTTCAATGACAGACAGGATTATGGGCGAATGGACACGCGAACCTTCAGTCTGATGTTGTGACTGACAGCGTCAGCAGCCAATCGGAGCTCAGCAACGGTCCGTCCGGTATCCTCAGTCGAGTTTCGCAGCCGAGTCGGGTGGGGGTCAAAGATACGCAGAGAAACGGGCTGCTGGTGGCGAAGATGGCGGATGGGGACAGTGGCAGTGAGCGCGGTGGAGGCAGCAGCAGCGGTGGCGGAGGCAGAGGAGGCAGAGGAGGCGGAGGCGGAGGTGGCGGCGGCGGCGGATTTCAGCATTACCAACGGGAAACGGAGACCCAGGAGCTGGCGTCGAAGCGTCTGGACATTCAGAACAAACGCTTCTACCTCGACGTGAAGCAGAACGCCAAAGGCCGGTTCATCAAAATCGCCGAAGTCGGCGCCGGGGGCTCTAAAAGTCGACTGACCCTCTCCATGTCAGTCGCGGCGGAGTTCCGCGACTACCTGGGGGATTTCATCGAGCACTACGCCCAGCTCGGGCCTAGCTCCCCGGAGCAGATCGCTCAATCATCCGGCGGGGACGAACCCGGGCCTAGGCGGGCCTTGAAGAGCGAGTTCCTGGTGCGCGAGAACCGAAAATACTACCTCGACCTGAAAGAGAACCAGCGGGGTCGCTTCCTCCGGATCCGGCAGACCGTCAACCGAGGCCCCGGTTTTGGAGTCGGAGCGGGTGGCATCCCCGGGTCCGGGCTGCAGGCCGGACAGACCATTGCTCTTCCGGCGCAGGGCTTGATAGAGTTCCGCGACGCCTTGGCCAAGTTAGTAGACGACTACGGGGGAGATGAAGAGGAGCTGGCCGGCAGCGCGGGGGGGCCCGGCGGCTACAGCGAGCTTCCGGAGGGCACCTCCATCATGGTGGACTCGAAGCGGTTCTTCTTCGACGTCGGATCCAACAAGTACGGAGTTTTCTTACGGGTGAGCGAAGTGAAGCCCAGCTACAGGAACTCTATAACGATCCCCTTCAAGGCGTGGGGCAAGTTCGGGGGCGCGTTCAGCCGCTACGCCGAGGAGATGAAGGAGATCCAGGAGCGGCACCGGGATAAGATGTACGAGAGGAGAACCGGAGAGGAGTCGGAGGGCGAAGAGGAGCTGGACGACGACTGACCCGGAGAGAGTGGGGTCGGTGGCGGCCACTCGTGAGGAGGGAAACTGATGAAACCTGATCCAAAAGCCTGGCGATAAACAAGATAGGAACGACTATTCTGTGCATGACGAATCGAACTTTAAAATGCTAGAACAACCGAGTACAAATTATATATATATATATAAAATCACTGAGAAATAACTGTCTATATAAGATAATCATGTCCTAAAGTTTAGGTGGATGTTATAGCTATAAATGAGGTCAGACTGCAGTAGTCAGCTCCCTGTATAAGATTCCCCATTGATATACAAACTAAATCTATATATATATGAATATATATATTTGTATATTGATTCTTTATTTGATAATCTTTCCATGTAATGTTAGCCACAGCAAATTTAAGCTTGACAGTGCTCAAGATGCACCAATAGCTCACCGGACCCACTACCGGTGTGATGTTATAATGGTAAGAGGCTCACCTGGTGCTAACCTGTAGTCTGCTTGATGATGATGGTGATGATGAGGAGGAGGAAGAAGTTTTGGGATGTGTGTGACACACACCAGGTGCAGAGTGGGACGAACAACCTGCAAACCCCCCCCCCACCGTCCACTCAGCCCAGCGAGTTCCTGGAAGGTGATCGGTTACAAGCACACACAGCTCGTTTTTTTCCCGATTTCTCCGGACAATCCAAAACTAGTCCAACCGACCTCTCTCTCTCCCCCCCCCTCCCTGGGCGTCCCTCAGGTGCTAACTTCCTGCTCCGAAATCTGTATTTTGCAGATATATATCGGCATCACCTGTGTCTGCATCATCCTCAACAGGGGTGCAGAATCTGGTCAGCCAGTATGACGCAGGCCCATGTTTGACCCCTGTGACCTTTTTGTCACAGGAGTCACAGTGAGGTCGAGGCTTCTAGCATCGGTCGAGATTTCTTTCTCGAAAAAAAAAGAAGCTTAATATTGCCGAGCTTTCGCGAGTAGTCCTTGTTGGACTTATTTAGGGCCATTTGGATGCTTTGTAATCTTGAACCATTAACGACTGAAACCAGATTCAGTCTGATTGTCAGAACAATTCGGTCCTCTTGGTAAACAAAACCCACAGTGGGGCGCTGTACCTTTTTAAGAAAATATATATCTACATATATAAAGTGGAAGAGATTTGGGAGTTTTTCCTGGTCCGATGTGAGGTTTTGGGGCAGGGATGTCTATGTGTACAGATTGTAAAGCACTCCGAGACAAATTTGTGAAATTGGGCTATACAAATAAACTGAATTGAATTGAATTTACTTACTAAAAATATAAAGTATAGATATAAATATTTTTTAAATGATGTATTCAAATATGTCTGAGACCTTATTAGATAATTCTGCCTAAAAGTGGCTTATTTAAATAATAAAAAACACTAAACTTGGACGCACCTGTCCAGGGTGATTATGTTTCATACATGCATACATGATTCCGTAGAGGACATTTTCAGAAGAGTACGGCGAATTGATAGCGACGTATGTTGGAGCAATTTCTATAAACTTAATTGAACGCGCAGCACTCCAGTTCACTTTACAAAGCATCGAGTCTCACCACGTTTCACCACGTTTCTGTGTCATGGTGTTGCATCAGCTGCCAGGAGACGCAAAACATAAACACCTGCAATCATCCACATTTATGTCTTTCGTGTTCCCCTTTTAAAAAATATTATACTTTAGTTTTTGCATGCGTGCGTGCTCTTACGCGGAGCTGCCTTGTGTTCTTATATTTTGCTTTATTCTGATTGCTGTATGATGGTATTGATCTTTTTTCCCCTTTTTTTTAGAGCGGTTTCAAGTTTTTTTCTCTTGCAAATGAAAAAAAAAGTGTTTTCGTTTTAACTTTGCAGCCTAATAAAAGAAAAAAAATTAAGCTACACAAGTTCCCGTGCGTTGGGAAAAATTTCACTATCATCGTCCCACTTCCTCTGGTTGAATTTATACTAAACACAGCAGAGAAATGCCATATGGAAAAAAAACAAATAAACACATGGGAGCAATAGTTTTTTTAATATTCATAGAAATATTCTATATATATATATATAATCTTACACATGAGTTTGAGCTACATCCTGTACTGTGTTATGTGAAATGGCAGCTGTTTCAGTCGTGTTTGTTCTGCTGTAATATCCAACAAGTTCCTTTCAATGAAAAATAAAAACGTTTTTTTTGCTCAGAAGTGTGGACGTCATTTTAACTTTACAGGATGAGTGCAACAGCGTTTGTAAAATTGTTTCTCGATATTTTTGCAGTTCATTTATTTATCATTTAGTAATTTTATCAACTGACAGACAAATTATTGTGTCGGAAATATATATAATAATAATAATTCACAACTAGAACAGGATATCTTCATAAATATCAACATTTTTGGGAAGCTGTAAACAATATTATGGGTTATTTAGTGTTTAAAAGTAGCAGAGAAAAAAGTACAATATTTATCTTTCAAATGTTCATTAGAATAAAACAAAATAATTAAAAAGTAGAGTAAATGTACGACTGTCTTCTTTCCAAAACTTACAGGATGAGTGCAACAACGTTTGTACCATTGTTCTTGATATTTTTGTAGTTCACTTATTTATCATTTATTAACCAGCTGGTCATTTTATCAACTGACAGATGAATTATTGTGTTGATAACATTTTTAATAAAGTGAGAAAATACCTTCTTTAAAAAAAAATGGCTTAATATGTTTGACCAACTGTCCAAAATATTTATTATAATAATGTACAACTAGAACAGTAGGAACACCTAGATATCTTCATAAATATCAACATTTTTGAGAAGCTGTGAACAATATTTTTGGGTATTTAGTGTGTAAAAGTAGAAAAGAAAAAAGTACAAAATTTGTCTTTAAAATGTTCAGTAGAATTTAAAAAATTGTTTTAAAGTAGAGTAAACGTACGACTGTCTTCTTTCCACAACTTAGAGGATGAGTGCAACAACGTTTTGAAGTTCACTTATTTATCATTTAGTCATTTTATCAACTGATAGACAAATTATTGTCTCCATAAAATGAAAAATAAGTGAGTAAATACCTTTTAATTTAATTTAAATGGTTTTGTATGTTTGACCAAGTGTCCAAAATATCTATAACAATAATCATTTACAATTAGAACAGTAAGAAAACGTGGAAAATATCAACGTTTTGAGAAGCTGTAAACAATATTTTTGGTCATTTAGTGTGTAACAGTAGCAAACAAAGTACAATATTTCTCTTTTTAAATATTTAGTAGAATTAACAAAACAAGAAAATACCAGTAGAGTAAATGTAAAAGGACTTTCTACTTTCCACAACTGGAAAGTAATTCTAATTTTTAAATAGTTTGAGTTTAAAAAGGTGTGTGTGTGTGTGTGTGTGTGTGTTTGTGTGTGTGCGTGCGTGTGATTGAGTGAGTGTGTGTAGTGTGTGTGTGAGTGACTGGAGAATCTTTCCCACCTCATCCACGTACTTTTCTTTCTATTTTTATTATTTTAATGGAGACAGGATAAATAGAATAATGTTATGTTTCCGGCTCTCGACTTCCTTTACTTCAATTTGCATTGGCAAAAGTTGGTAATGTAAAAACGCTGACGTAATGGTGACTTTGCACAATGTATTAATTTTAATGTGACAATAACGCAGGCAGAGCGTCACCTGCCTCTAGGCAGCGTCGGCTATCGAAAAAGGAACTCACATTTATTTGTATTAGCACAAGTAGCCGTGTACAATGGCAGATATAGATTAAACTCTTTGTGCACAGGCATTAGCACAATGTACTGTACCCGAAATACGTTTAACACGCACATTAGCAGAGCTGCCAACTTTTCAAAAAACCTTGGAGTGAAGATTTTGTCGGGGGTGACCAACATTTTGCCGCGCACGCAGCCACACAGGTTGGTGGCTCAAATATCAGGAAATGTGATTTAATTTGGTGTTGTACCCATGTTGTACCCATGTTGTACCCATGTTGTACCCATGTTGTCCCCATGTTGTACCCATGTTGTACCCTGCATTCTGGCCTGGCAAAGGTCTTTTACGAGGCATCTTTGCTACCTTAAAGAATTTAAATGTTTTTTAATAACTCTACTCTCATTTACAAAAACATGCCTAATTCTATTGCACAAATGTCCTGTCTTTATGTTAAATTCTTTATAATACATCTTACTTGTTCAAAGTGCTGTTTGGAATTTTTTGAGAGGGTCCTTTTCCTAGGCCTGCAAATAAAAAGATAAATGCTATGTGGGCAGCCTTAACAAACAATGCTCTGATGTTTTGAGCATGCAGTATACCAAGAGGTTAACAAGGTGCTCTCCTGCTGCTTGTTATGACAGCTGAGTTTACATCACCACACAAAATCACACGCACAAACACAACACATTATTTCAAGATTTAAAGTTTAAGAGAGTGAGTACTTAATTGAACCAATTCAATTCAATTCAGTTTATTTGTATAGCCCAATTTCACAAATTACAAATTTGACTCGGAGTGCTTTACAATCTGTACACATAGACATCCCTGTCCCAGAACCTCACATCGGATCAGGAAAAACTCCCAAATAACCCTTCAGGGGGAAAAAAAGGGAAGAAACCTTCAGGAGAGCAACAGAGGAAGATCCCTCTCCAGGATGGACAGATGCAATAGATGTAATGTGTACAGAAGGACAGATTTAGAGTTAAAATACATTCAATGAATATGACAGAGTGTATGAACAGTCCACAGCAGGCACACTCCACGATGGAGACCTCCACGATCCACCAGGCAGATGGCGGCAGAGAGGAGCGGGCGGAGTCCCGAAAGTGGGCGGAGTCCCAACAGGACAGTGACGCAGTCGGTAGCAGGAATTCCACGACCCAGACCTCGATGATCCATCAGGCAGATAGGATCTATGCCGTCTCATAGGGTCCGATGACCCCATGAGACGTGAAGTCAAAAGGACTCCGGGGAGAAAGCAGAGTTAGTAACGTGTGATTGAGAGATGAAAATTCATCCCTAAGGAGAGAAAAAAGAGGAGATAGGTACTCAGTGCATCCTAAAACGTCCCCCGGCAGCTATAAGCCTATAGCAGCATATCAAGGGGCTGGACCAGGTGAACCTGATTCAGCCCTAACTATAAGCTCTGTCAAAGAGGAAAGTCTTAAGCAGTGGTCCCCAAACTACGGCCCGCGGGCCGGATCCGGCCCGCCTCCACCTTTGGACCGGCCCCCTGAACAATACCAGAGACGCGTTCCGATTTATTATTTTTTTCACCTGGCCCGCTGCCGTTGAGATTGCAGTGAGACGCGGAGAAAATGCGAAGTGGTGCTCTTCACAATAAAACATCTTTGATGGAACGTGTCTTGTCTCGGCCAATCAGCGTTCAGATGTCCACAGCGTTTGGGAAGTTAGGTTAGCTTGAATGTTAGTCCGCTACATCTGTTGTTGTCACGCTGCACGGTGTAGCGATACTAACAAAGTACCCGTACATTAAAAACGATGTGATTTAGCATATTTTTAGTATCGATACTTCATTAAAAGAGCGATCAGACCGCTCCGTTAAATGCTGTCTGCACGCGCAGTGCTCACAGCGTGTGGCGCGCGCATCGCTCAGCCGTGATGCCCCCCCCCCCCCCTGGCTGGCCCTCCGGCAGACAAGGGAAACGTTATGTGGCCCTCTCAGGAAAAAGTTTGGAGACCCCTGGTCTTAAGTCTACTCTTAAATGAGGTGACTGTGTCTGCCTCCAGGACTGAAATTGGAAGCTGGTTCCATAAAAGAGGAGCTTGATAACTAAAGGCTCTGGCTCCCATTCTACTTTTTAAGACTCCAGGAACCACAAGTAGTCCCGCATTTAGTGAGCGCAGCTCTCTAGTGGGGCAATATGGTACTACAAGCTCCTTAAGATATGATGGTGCATCACCAATCAAGGCTTTGTACGTTAAGAGAAGAATTTTAAAGTGATTCTTGATTTTATGGGTAGCCAGTGCAGAGCAGCTAGTGCAGGAGTGATGTGATCTCTTTTCTTAGTTTTAGTGAGAACACGAGCTGCAGCATTCTGGATCAACTGGAGGGACCTAAGAGACTTATTAGATCAGCCTGATAATAAGGAGTTGCAGTAATTCAGTCTAGAAGTAACGACATGTCATTAACAGGGCTCTCAAGTTTTGAAGACAGGCAAGAGTGACATATCTATCCAGGATGCTCTATTTTCATTGGTTGCTGGATTAAATCTTACCCAGATCCAACAGATACGTTTTTTTCTGATTGGCTGTTGTGGAGCCCATTTCTTTTTTTTGATTGGCTGATAAGTGGCACCTCACAGCAGAACTCTAAGGGAGCGCTTGATTCCTTCATGGTGAGGGCAGCTCATGCTGTGGCACATTAAAACATTAAATAACCGCAAGAGTTTTTTCAGCGTGAGAAATACGATGTGTGGCGGGAGTGCGGGGTAAATAAGATGTCTATGCAGCGAATAGGTTTATAGATGCGCTCCTTAGCGCCATCTATCGTCGCAGAGTTTGAAAAGAAACCAACGCGCCTCGGCCAAAAATCAGAATTTCTTTTCCCGTGAGAAATTGGTTGTGTGGCGTGAGTGTGTGTGAAAACATGCAAAAGCGTGTGTCACACGGCGAAACCGTGAGAGTTGGTAGCTCTGCATCAGGTTCTTTATTTTTTTAATTTATTAGCCACAGTGGCAATGTCACCTGCACACCACATGTCAGCAGCAGAGATCAAGTGAGTAGGGAGCTAACGGGCAGTTAGCATCACACAACCTGTTCATGCCACCTGCAGTGAGAGAAGCTACTGAGGCCACCTGTTGGGCCTCAGAACCTGCATTGCTTATAAGTAAGCTTATAAGGAAGCTTATAAGGTTCCCGATAAGTAAGTTCATAAGTAAGCTTATGAGTAAGTTTATAAGTAAGTTCATAAGTAAGCTTATAACTTAGTTTATAAGTAAGCTTATAAGGAAGATTATCAGTAAGTTTATAAGGAAGCTTATAAGGAAGCTGATACGGCTCGGCGATGTGTCGTCTACAGGCACGTGCACAGACATTATGGGGGGCAGGTGCTCAAACCCAAAAAAAGGGCACTCATTGCCAAAAAGAAATTCTGACAGAATTGAAGCATAAGTAGCAAAACACCAATGATGCTGTCCTCGACCTGCGTTTCCTCTGGGCAGGATTAGACAGCTAGCTTACATTTTCTTTATGAATAAAGATGAATTATTATATGGCAACAACAGTACAAGCATTCTGATTGGCTAATGGGTCGTCATGCCAGCCACTATCGCCCTCCTCGCTGGTCTGATATGGATCCGTATTGCCCTCTGACCTAATTTTCAAAGTGAGCGATATTGATAGACATCAACAGCCAAGAGGAAATTTAGAAGCAGCGAAAATGTGTTTTTGAAAATGATGAAGACTAGAAACTATAGTTTGGATCACTTGTGATGTTACTTTACTGTAAATTAAAACTATTTTAGCTGAGCCGCGTTGTCCATTTTCTACAAGATTGGTCGTTGTAAGACTGGAACAGACCAAACAAAAAGATACATAACACATAAAACAATGAGGCACAAGGATAGCATGACACAGAGAGCTCGCATTGTCTAGCTGCTATTTTCTAGCTGTCAATTCTCGTGACATTTATAAACATACTTTCAAAATTTTCTAAACGGCATTTATACAACACATAGAAAATTCTCTCTCTCTCTCTCTCCATTAAACATGACGTCAGTAAACAGCTTGTGATTGGCCGTGGTGCGAGGCTTATCAAAGAGCCAGCGCTATTGGGTGAGTTATGGAGTTAATGTCCCTGGTACTCATGGATATAAACACATGGGCAAATGAAGAAAACCACCCGACAGATGATAGTCTCATGAAACAGCCTTCAGTGGCCGGTAGTAGCACGCAGACGTAAAACCATTGGTTCCGCATGTTAGTCGCATACACGTGACGATGTTCGCCGGCGTCGTCTAGCCACTTGTGTTGGAGATCCCTCGATGGCTCGTCTCCGACGGTTCAGCGGTGCCGATGAGTCTGATTCACGCCGTAGTGGGTGATGCAGGATAAAAAAGTACAGGAACAATACAGGAAAATGCATCTTAATGTTCCTTCAGTGCTGCAAATACGACGGAGTGGACGTTGTCGCTCCATGTTTGTGGGCGTGCCAACCAGTTTGTATAGAATTCACCCCCAGGAACTGTTTGTGTTTCCACAGAAATTGTCAAAAGACACTGATACCACCGCTCTTCACGTGTGTGTACGAAATGTGCATTTCTGGGTGTGGTGCTGAATGTGTAGCTCTCTCGTAGATGGCGCCTCGAGGGAAAGCTGACAGCCATCAGCCGCTTTGGCAGTTGGTGACACAGAACTATGCAAGACTGTCGGTCACAGAGTCTTTTGTCCCTTTTTTTTTTAGGATGAGCTGTGTTGATTGGTTGGTTGGTTGCTGTGTGGGTCATTTAATGGGAATTTTGTATATTCTTCGTTATATTATCTTTCACACTTTGTGAAGGGGCTATGTAAATCATCTTCTTGCATACCATCCCTGTACCTTTTGTCAAAGAAACAATCACAAGTGGATACAAATTATAACAAAGGACAGATTCCCAGGATCTTTCAATGTCTACTCATCAAGGGACCTGATCATTTGATCACTCACCAAGAAACTTGAAGACAAATGTCTCCTTCTGGATCCTCCTTCTTGTTTCCCTTAAATACATGTTTTGTTTCATTGACTCCTCAGTTTACCATTGCCAGACTCCTGAGGGACTCTGTGTAACGGTGACTCTTTAGTTCACCATTGCCAGACTCCTGAGGGACTCCGTGTAACGGTGACTCTTTAGTTCACCGTTGTAATGTAATGGCACTTCTGACCATTTCTACCGCCACTCCCACGTCGTCATATATTGCGTTGAATATGTGAAGCAGCCATTCGGATATCAACTAAGTCAGCACTTCCGGTCTCAAAGTCAATATAAAAAAATAAATAATCAGAAGCCTGAAATAAGGTATGTTATCAATATACATGTTTTAGAGATTTGAATGTTTTGTTGTGCAATATAAAAAGAGCGCCAGTACACACAGTACACAAAGGCTGATTCAAACTGTTCCTTCAGCAAACTAAGTGTATTGTTAAATAAAGAAGGGAATCACATTTTGCGGTGTGGTATGTTCGTTCATTTCTGTGTTGGCACTTCAGAGCAGTGCACTGTGCCAGCTCACAGATCGTGTGACACGAGGAAGTGACAAGAAACTATTTGAAACATGCACAAGGAAGATAACGCTGGAAAAAAAAAAAATTGGCATTGAGCTTGACCTTTTAGAGGACTTCCAGGGCTCGTGTAGCATCTCTACTCGTTTCCTGTGCCTGTCGGAATGAGTTGCTTTTGGTATGAGATCTCCATTTTAGGAGTTTATATCCGGCGTCAAAGCAACTGCAGGAAGGTGAGGCAACACGTGGTGATTCACTCGTTAGCTGGGAGGATCTAACACTGGCATACATTTATTGTCGTGAGTTGAATTAGCCCACTAAAACGTTGGCTAGCGGATAGATCCACCACACCTATGCAGATTGCAGTGACACAGAGGCCATTGATCCCCTTTACAAACACAAAAGTTGTATATTGGTTTAATATGAATTCCAACTTATATGTCTTTAAAAAATAAGCACTGTAGCCCCTAGATATGCTGCTATAGGCTTCTAGGATACACTGAGCACCTATCTCCTCTTCTCTCTCCTCATGGATTCAATTTCAATTCAGTTTATTATTAGGCTATAGCCCATTTTCACAAATTATACATTAGTCTCAGAGTGCTTTACAATCTGTACATTTAGACATCCCTGTCCCAGAACCTCACATCGGATCAGGAAAAACTCCCAAACAACCCTTCATGGGCAAAAAAGAGAAGAAACCTTCAGGAGAGCAAAACAGAGGATCCCTCTCCAGGATGGACAGGTGCAATAGATGTAATGTGTACAGAAGGAATCGCAAGTTACGTATGTAACTATGGTTCTATGAATCCTGGATGACCGCCAGAGGCGGTGCTTAGCACTGGATATCTTCCGTCTTGCGCATAGCAGGTCGAGTATTAATAACAACAAAGTCACCCGTGACCTCGGATGACCCGCCCACCGGGTATAAGTTCCGGTGTTTCAAGTTTCAAGTTTCAAGAGTATTAACAATATATATATATATATATATATGTATACAATATATAATAAACAATGTAATAAAATATACACCATGGCCATAGATATTCACAGAATATGTTCTAGTAGTGTTAATGAGGGTCTCAGTCCTTGTTCAGCAGCCTGGTGGTTATTGTCTTTCATCATCCGAACGATGTATCTGCCGACCGCACCACCTCTGTAGTGCCCAGGCGGTGCAGTTCCGTGATGCAACCATGTGAGGTCCTCGGAGATGCCGTCTATGGAGATGGGAGGCTGTTCTCCTGGCACCACTGTACCAGTGATCCAACCTCCTGATCAGCCCCAACACTGTTGTGAGGTGTTGAGGGTCAGCGGCTCTGAGGTGGTACTGCCCATCCTCACCACCTGGCAGGCAACATGGAACAAATGAAGTCCTTGACCAACCTCTCAAGCATTTACTGACAATCGAGGTGAGGGCTGGTCTCCAGTCATTCAGGCAGGTTACCTTGGGGTGTTTGGGGACAGGCACAATGGTGGACATCTTGAAGCTCTCAGGAACAACAGCCTGGGACAGGAGAGGTTGAAGATGTGCCAACTGGTCTGCACATGCCAGCCTCTGAGATGATCAGGTTCTCTTCACCGCTGGTTCTCCCTCTGAAGTCCGTGATTGTCCTCCACCTTGTTCCTGAACTCCCGCCATTTATCCACGGTTTCTGGTTGGGATAAAGGATCATCCCGAGATCAGTTCTACGGAATCTTCTCGCGAACTTACGAGATTCCGAGTGACTAAGAACTCTGGCGGTCATCCAGGATTCATAGAACCATAGTTACATACGTAACTTGCGTTCTATTTCATCCTTCCTGACCGCCAGAGGCGGTGCTTAGCACTGGATGACTTATACCAACAGAGTCACGAGGAATCCCAAGGAAACTACCTCATATGACTCAAGCAGAGGATCTGGACCACCTGCAATGCATGGAGGGTGTTCCCGTTCACTCTGTAGTCTCTGGTGAATGTGCGCAACGATGCCCCTGAGGCTGTTGCATACATATGCACCTATATTCCCTACGGGCATACCTCTTTGGGTCGCCTGTGATGTGGGAACGCCGTTGGTAGAACAACACCCTGCTCTGGATGGCAGAGCATGGACGTTCACCACCTATGCACAGGCAATGGCCTCCACTATCTAGTGGAACAGGCACTGTTCTGCAGTGGCATAGCCCTTCTTAGATCCACTCTAACTGACTAGTTATGGTGGTCAAGCTGTGCAGGCTGGACAGGCTGGTTGAGACCCGAGCGTTCCAGCACCCTTGGGGGAAGCCACTGCTTTAGGCCACAGTGTGACACCCGAGCCCTCTGAGTTCCCCTCAGACAAGGCTCATTGACCGACAGGGCGTGTAGCTTGCCTACTTGCTCTGCCGCAGTTATGGCAAGGATGAAAGGTCTTTGCCGACAGCAACCACAGCTCTGCCTCTGCCAAGGGTTCGAAGGGAGGCGAGCATAGGGTGTCCAGTATACCCGGGCAAGTCCCTGGAGGAGCCCTCGGGGGGCTCAGGGGATAGTCACTGAGGCCCTCCTTATGAAGAGGGACACCAGCTTGTGGCTGTTCCGCATCATTGTCGGCTTTAGCATGCTGCCCTGAAATGGCAGCTATGTAGGCCCTCAGGATAGAGGCAGACATGCCCTTAACTAGAAGGGATGACGGAGGCGTGAGTACCGTAGGCACGAGGCACCGTACTGGGTCCCTCCGTCCGCTGGTCGGGAAGCGGCTTCGGTCTGCACGTCTCGTAGACGGATGGCACTCCAGCATTTAGAATAGTCCTCTGGACTGATTGATTCTGTTCAGCTGCTTCTGCTCTCCTGCGGCCAAGCCCTTTGTTGGGCACGGCCGGGATTGGGATGGCAGGTCCCACCATCTAGCTGTGCTAGGGGTCCCGCATGTCAGCGAGGCACCGTGGCGTCTCAGCGAAGTCTGTGCAGCCAGGGAACCAAGTCCTGGTTGGACGGCAAGGCCACCAGCAAAATTCGGTGTCCCTGTTGAAGACCCGAGTAGTTGGCAAGATCAGCGGAAATGTGAACGCCTGGTTCCGTTCTCCTGGTCGCCACCTCGCCGACAATTGGTCAGGTGAAGGGTTACGGAGTAAGAAAATCAGAAGGCACGGGAGCTTCGTAGCAGCTCTGCCGCCCTAGAGGCCCCTGGAGGTTCAAGCCAACACGTGGTTGAGGCGATGTCTCGCCCAACAAGTACATATTCCTCCCAAGTATGGCAGGAACTGTTTGAGCTAGGTGCATGGCCTGTGGCTCCAGACCCAAGTGTCGCGAATAGACTGTCCTCTGGAAGTCCTGTACCGCCAGACTGCGCCCACCTTGAGGCGGGAGTCTGCTGTGGCGACCTCCCGTGGGCGGACCCTTCCTGGGATACCCTCTGACGGGTATGCTCTCACCCTCTACGGGATAGAGCCGAGGGCACCACTGTGACCCCCATCTTGTGCCTGTGGCCCCTGGCGAAGGCTGTTAGGCCCTCCATGCGAAGGGCGCTGCGACAGCAGCCCAATCATTTGCCCCATAGGCAAGGAAAAAAGGGATAAAAGACCACTGCCTGCCCCCTCAGAGAGTACCTACCTGCTTGAGTGACGGGCAGGCCCCCTTAGTGGCTGCATCTAGAGCTATACCAATGAAGGTTATGCTCCGAGAATGGCTCATAAAACTCTTTATGTTCACGAAGGCCCAACCGGGCAGCGTGAGAAAGAGTGTAAGACAGCTGATGCAGCTGTCAATTTACCCGATAGGCAAGAAGAGAGGATAAAAGACAGCCATCTGCCCCTCAGAGAGGGAAGGCTGCAGAGGATGCTGTCCACCTGTCTGAGTGACGGCCAGGCCCGCTTAGTGGCTGCATCTAGAGCTACACCAATAAAGGTTATGCTCTGAGAATGGCTCAGACAGTTGTTTGTTCACGAAGGCCCAACCGGCGGCGTGAGAGAGCAAGTAATGCACTGTGGCCTTAAATGGGTATGGCGCACATATCAGCCAGATCGTCCAGGATGGCAGTTTCCTCACGCCCTGGTGATTGCAGGCGGCGGCAGTAATGCCCTTTGTAGAAACTCCTGGGGAAGTCCACATGGAAGAAGCCTGGGAATAACGGCCTTGGAAAGCATAACAGAGCAACCATCTGTGAAGCATTCTAGGAGCCTGACAAAAGGCCTCCTTTAAGTCGACAGACATGAGCCGATCTCCTCTGGAGACCACACGAAGGATGTCTGCTGGGCTCAGACTGAGAAAGTCAAGATGTGGCGCCCCCGAGTCTGCGGGGTGTGGACACGGTCCTGCGAAGACCAGATAACTGCTGCCTGGTCTAACCGGCTTGCACCGTGCTGCGCCTGTAGAGCAGGTCCCCTGATTTCACTGGGACAGTAGGGAGGTTGTTCCTACATGCCTCCAACAAGGGTGCCTCCCGCCAAACAGCTGGTCTGAACCCTGGAGAGCATTAGGCGCCCAGGTTCTCTTGAGGTAGTGCACATGCCTGCAGCGAAGCATCACTGAGGCTGTAGTCAAGTATGACATATGAGGGGGTGTTGTCGTGTAGGAGGCACGGTAACATGGTCACCTGAGAACCGCCTGGGCTCGAGGGCACCGTCATCCGCCTCGGAGTCCCCTTGGGGAAACCGATGGATGCGATAGTCAGCTCAATGGATGGCATGGCACGAAGGCCACATTTGGCCATATCCTGCATGGACGCCGGGTTCGGTGATCTATCGAAGATGGTAACCCCTCAGATAGTCTCTGGAGGAGACTGAAAAGGTGGCAGGGCCGGAATGCCCTTGAAGAATGCACTAGCGTGCGTGGGGTTCCGGCTGCTGTATATCCAGCAGTTCCTGTGCCCTGCGAATGACGAACCCGATGGGGCCGTCGACTGCCCCCTACAAGGGGCTATGGCCTGAGGAATGGGAACCAGGCCCAGAAGCGTGGGTGGGCCGCTTGTCCCCGTCCTCCAGTAAGGAGATTGGTGGACACTGCCACTGGGATGTCCTCCCTTGGGAATGGATCAACCGTGGGTGGATCTGATGCTTCAGTCCTCCCTGCACTAGGGTGGCGACTTATCTGAGCTAGTTCTGCGGTCAGCAGACCTACTCTATAAGCTAGCCTGCCCGATTGCACTGCTAGGGGAGCCCATGCGGCTCGGCCTAGCAACTGGCGGCTGGCCTGGAGCTGACCTGACCTGTCTGTTGGGGTCCTAGCAGGAGCTAGAGCGAGCGCACTCCGCTACTGCAGCGCAGGTCCTGTGGAGCAGGACAGAGACAGCCCGTCTAGTGAGGGGAGAGCGTAACGCTGCCCTCACTCGTACAGTAGCTGTAACTGCTGGGGGTCGCAGCAGTAGCACTCCGCTACTGTGGCCCAGGTCCTGTCGAGCAGGACGGAGACAGCCCGTCTAGCGAGGGTAGAGCGCGGACGCTGGCCTCGCTAGTACGGTAGCTGTAGCAGCCAGGGTCGCAGCAGTAGCACTCCGCTACTGTGGCCCAGGTCCTGTCGAGCAGGACAGAGACAGTCCGTCTAGAGCGAGGACACCTCTTCAATACAGTAGCTGTTATTACTGGTGCTGTAATTACAAGCATCCCACGAGTAGCCTGGGCGAAAGCCTGTGCTACGGGGGAGCAGGTCCTGTGGAAAACAGTCGTAGTGAAAGGGCAGGTCTCGTCGAGGACCCTCTCCACTAGTATGGCAACTGTACTTACTGGTGCCTCCCAGTAAGCCTGAGCGAGAGCTCTGCGCTACTGTAGACGCTGATCCCGTGAACACGGGTCAGAACCCAGCATGTCCTGTCAGCATTAGCGTGGCATTAGTTGGCCTGAGTGGAGACGCTCTGCTAGCTGCAACAGCGGCGATGTCATGGAGGTACATGTGCAGTATGCATCAGTATCGACTTATAGCCTCCTTAGCGTCCCCCCGGTGAGCCTGAGCGGCCTGCTCACCGGTGGAAGCCGGTAGTGGCAGTGTAGATCCAGCTCGCGTTAGCGCTGTAATCGCCACCAGTAGCCTGAGCGAGAGCTCCACTACTTGGGCCGAGGTCCTGTGGAACAGGAGGTAGCTGTCGGATTTTAGCGTAGGCTCCGTTAGCCTGAGTGGACACTCTGATAGCTATGCACGCGGCAATGCTACCAAAGTCAACACACACGCTATCTCAATCGCTACAGAGAGCGGTCGCGCCGCGGTGTGGCAGCACCGAGCGGACGTGCTCGTTAGCACACAGTTAGCAGGAACGAGCTCTGCTCCTGTGGGATATGCCGTCATAGGCAACAATTGTATTCGATCTCACCCGATTGAAGCTTCGCGGTGAAGGCGCTCTGGTGAAGACCGAAAAAGACTCGTGCGTTCTCCGGTCCGCCGTAGAGAAACGCAACGTCCTCCTCCGAGGAGGAGAGCTCGTCGCAGCCTCTGGAGGGCGACGGATCGCAACTCCGACCATTTGGTCACAAGGCTCCCCGCGACGAGCTTCAGTTAAACTTCAGCCTTAGCTGATGCCTGCGTTTGCCAGAAGATGAAAAAGAACTGATCTCGGGATGACACCGGAACTTATACCCGGTGGGCGGGTCATCCGAGGTCACGGGTGACTTTGTTGTTATTAATACTCGACCTGCTATGCGCAAGACGGAAGATATCCAGTGCTAAGCACCGCCTCTGGCGGTCAGGAAGGATGAAATAGAACATTATACACAAATTAAAACACAGTAACAACACAATCAATGAATATGACAGAGTATATAAATAGTTGGTAGTTGGCATGATTCATGATCGAGACCTCCACGATCCATCAGGCAGATGGAGGTAGAGAGGAGGAGTGGGCGGAGTCTCAGCAGGGCCATGGCATAGTTGGTAGTAGGCATATTCCACGATCCATACCTCGATGATCCATCTGGCAGATAGGATCTATGACGTCAAAAGGACTCCGGGGAGGAAGCAGAGTTAGGAATGTGCAATAGAGAGATGAAAATTCATCCATAAGGAGAAAAAAGAGGAGAGAGGTGCTCAGTGTATCCTAACGTCCCCCAGCAGCCTATAAACCTATAGCAGCATATCTAGGGGCTGGACCAGGTGAACCTGATTCAGCCCTAACTATAAGCTCTGTCAAAGAGGAAAGTCTTCAGTCTACTCTTAAACGAGGTGACTGTGTCTGCCTCCCGGACTGAAGGTGGAAGCTGGTTCCATAAAAGAGGAGCTTGATAACTGAAGGCTCTGCCTCCCATCCTACTTTTTAAGACTCCAGGAACTACAAGTAGCCCCGCATTTATTGAGCACAGCTATCTAGTGGGGCAATATGGTACTACAAGCTCCTTAAGATATGATGGAGCATCACCAATCAAGGCTTTGTAGGTTAAGAGAAGAATTGTAAAAGTGATTCTTGATTTTACAGGGAGCCAGAGCAGAGCAGCTAATGCAGGAGTGATGTGATCTCTTTTCTTAGTTTTAGTGAGAACACGAGCTACAGCATTCTGGATCAACTGGAGGGACCTAAGAGACTTATTAGATCAGCCTGATAATAAGGAGTTGCAGTAATCCAGTCTAGAAGTAACGAACGCGTGAACCAATTTTCCTGCATCTTTTTGAGACAAGATGTGCCTGATTTTTGAAAAATAAAGTAGATGAAAAAATGCAGTCCTTGAGATTTGCTTCAAGTGGGAGTTAAAGGACAAGTCCCGATCAAAGATAACGCCAAGATTCTTTCCAGTGGTGTTGGATGCCAGGGCAATGCCATGTACAGAAACCACATCACCAGATAATTGATCTCTGAGGTGCTCAGGGCCGAGTAAAATTACTTCAGTTTTGTCTGAGTTTAACATCAAGAAGTTGCAGGTCATCCATGTTTTTATGTCTTTAAGTCATGCTTGAATTTTACTTAGCTGGTTGGACTCCTCTGGTTTGATCGATAGATATAATTAGTTGGAATGCTTCAGCAGTCCAACTATTGTTCTTGTCTTCTTTAATAAACGTATTATTCTATTTATTCCGTACCTTTTTTGTCCCTCTTCTAGTCCTTCATATATTCAGCTATTTAAACCATTCAAATATTTAAAAAATGCAGCGTCTTCAGGAATAGAGGGGAATGACTTTTCATATTTCTAACTCTTCAGCTGTTGATATTATAATATTTTATGGTTATTATTTTGAATGGGATCACAATGGAGAAAGTCTTCAACTTTAAAAGTGTCTAAGATCTTAATACTTTCAGTTAATTCAATCATTTTTTTTTTTTATTGTTAATCCGCTTAAACTTGTTCAAATTTAAAATCAGCATTAAGCTAAAGAAACAGTTCCACCTTCCACCATGTTGACAACATTGTTAGCTCAAACTTTATAATTCAGCTTCTTTTGATAGCTCTTATAGTTATTTAACTGTCCCCGTTTTAGTTTTATGTGTTTTTCCGCTCCTCCTGGAGTTTTCAATGGGTGTGTATGGGGAAGTCTAGAGCTGTGACGTCATCGCTAGAGGGGACAGCTGGTCAGGCTCAAGCGGAAACTATTTTTGTATATCGTCACTACGGCCACAATTCTTACTCTTTAGGCATTATTTTCTGGTAAAGTAGTAGAGAATAGTGTGCTTATCGTAGACATGTGACTGTGGAATCCAACAGTTTCCCAGATTTTTCTAGAGAAGCCTTAACGAGGGGAGAAGTCCGGCTTTCTCCTCAGTCATCTCCATTGAAAACCTGACGACATTTTAACTTTTTTACAGCAAGCAGGAACACTTTCTAAACTGCGATTAAACTCATTTCTTAACCTAAAACATATTAAAGGACATGTAAACGTTCACACAAGCCTTGAGCATCTCCTAATGTAGACGCCTTTAGAATCAGATTTATAGTTCTCTGTCAAATCCAAAGGTTCTGACACGTTGCTTTGATCAGATTCTGAGCTGTCTGTCTCTCTGTCACACAGGTGTTTCACGTTAGGCTAATCAGTGGCGGATCTCACACACACTCTTGTGTATCTGTTATTGTGAGACCCACACACACAGATCAACGTTTGTGTGCGTGTGTGTGGCCCAGTCTTTAAATGGAGAGATATCAGCTCAGAGTTTCTCAGGTCACATTTAACCCACAAAAATAACAAACATATCCGTGCGTTCGGCTGAATCTTTCCTCTCTATTGATTATACTATTTTGGTGATTTGATCATGTTTTTTTAACAGGGTTTAACAAATACTTTTGGAGAAAATCCACTCAATGTTTAGATCTCGTCTATCCTTCACCATGGTTTCTCCCTCTCTTTTTTTATTTATCTTTCTCCTTCTGACTCAATTTCCTTCTCTCTCTTGTTCTCAGGTCTGACTTTTCCCCCCCTCTCTCATTTCTTGGATTGTGATTCATATCTTTGAATATTTAGAAGATAACATTTTGCTTATCTTTTCCAGTTATACATTTCCACCCAATATGTGTGTGCTTCAACATTTTCAGCAGGAAGTTTCCCTTTATATGTGCAGATGTTTACGCTATTTTCAGCCAATTTCAGCTGTTGGCAGCTATGTTCAGCTTTAAAAAATATATATTTCAGCTAATTTCAGACATTTTCAGCTATTTCCAGAGATTTTCAGTTATTCATTTCATATTTCAGCTATTTTCAGACATTTTCAAACATTTTGAGCAATTTAGTATATATTTTTCAGTTTCAAGCTTTCAGATGTTAGCATTCCAACGCATTTTCAGCAGGAAAAGCATTTTCTAGTCGAGTATCATCTGCATAACAATGAAAGTTTATGGAGTGTTTCCTGATAATATTGCCCAAAGGAAGCATATATAAGGTAAATAAAATTGGTCCGAGCACAGAACCTTGTGGAACTCCGTGACTAATGTTGGTTCTGGATGAAGTTACATCTCTCCATCACACATTAATAACTCTGCAAGTGTAGTCATTGTATTTGCTCACGGATGACTTTAATGCAGGGAGGATCCAGCACTGATAAAGAACTTAAATCAAACATACTATACGTGTGAGCCCGACTCAGAGTAGCCTCTACATTCGTCTGCATGTTAAATAAAGCACTCCCTGGTCCTCCGCCCATTACAGTTAATCACAATCAGTTACTACACAACACGGCAGCCTGGTGAAGTGTTGGGGCAATGAGTAATACAGTTGAAGGGTAATGTTACGGATGCGTGGTGCGGAGGACCCAAAAGCAGCAGGAGTTTCTCGAAAAAACAGAGTTTATTCTCAGGACAGGAACACGGACAACACCACACAGGAACAAAAAAAGACGATCCGACACCAGACAAACAGAAGGACACAGATTAAATTCACAGGGGAACGAGACACATGTGGAAACAATCAGGAAAGAAACAGACAAGCACAGGGAGGGAAGAGCAGGGAAACAGGAAACAAGACAGGGACTTCAACATAAAACAGGAAACACTCAAATCCTAACTACCCCCCCCCCCCCTTAAAAGACGGCTTCCAGACGTCCCAAAGTGTTCAACACGGGTGGGTGGAGGGGAGCCGGAGGAGGGGCCAAGGGTATGACGGCCGGAGTCCGGGGGGCGGGCCGGAGGACGACCACCCGGCCGAGGGACGCGTTCGAGGCGGGCGGAGGACAGGAACGGGGAGCTAGAGGACCGTGACCAGGCGATGAGACCGGGGCTGGACACGGGGAACCGGGACTGGGCGGGACGGGACACGGGGAACCGGGGCTGGGCTGGACGGGACGGGTCACGGGAAGCCGGCGACTGAACAGCCAGAAGTAGGAGCCAGGGATGGAGACGGGACAGAGGGAACTGGAATACCGGGGACTAGAACCGGCGACGGAACACCGGGGGCTGGACCAAAAGCAGCAGGAGTTTCTCGAAAAAACAGTTTATTCTCAGGACAGGAACACAGACGAACACCACACAGGAACAAAAAAAGATGATCCGACACCAGACAAACAGAAGGACACAGATTAAATACACAGGGGAACGAGACACAGGTGGAGACACAGGTGGAAACAATCAGGGCGTGGCTGGAAACAATCAGGAAAGAAACAGACAAGCACAGGGAGGGAAGAGCAGGGAAACAGGAAACGAGACAGGGACTTCAACATAAAACAGGAAACACTCAAATCCTAACAGGTAAGAGATTACAAACCTTTGCCTTCGGGGAGGCCTTGTTGTAGCATGTTGCTCTAATCTTCACACGGCTATCAATGTAGTAAGACAATCAAATGTTTTATGATTATTGGTGTTTAAAGCACAGGCTGAAGAAATGCCTCACAATGCAACGCAATGCAGTGGCAATGTATTTATGTAACATGACTAGGGTTGGGTAACTAAAGCCGGTGCCAATACCCGGACCGAAACGCAACGCACATTCCGGTGCTTCCTTTCGGTGCCTGAGCCGATTGAAATAAAAAAAACAATTATTTTGAACTTCTCAGGTGACTCCGCCCTGTCAGCAGGTTACAATAGCCTATCATATTTAACTTTGAAAGCGGAGGCATGCGCCGTGTGTGACTACGTGAGCCCGAGCACATCAGCGTCAGGCTGGGCGCGATGGGGAGGCCGTCACCGGTCCCCCTGAACACGTGGAGACCGATGATGACGAACAGCCGTAACTCAGATTAGTACCGGAACGTTGATTGCAAGTCTTGCATTCATAAAAGTAGGCAAACAAATAATAAATTAGCCATTATAATCATGTTTAAGCTAGCTCGTAGCTAGCGCTAGCTACGAGCGTGACAGTCTGCTAGCAGATGTGTTGATGTACAGCGATCCCGGCTGTATACCCGATGTTACCGGGAATATAATGACGGAGGAATAAAGACCGTGGGGCATCACTTTGTTTCAGTGGACCTCTCGCCATCAGAAGCAAAACTTTATTTGTCACGTGTCATCTTCAGTACCTCTGATTGGTTGTTCTCTTTGTCCATCAAAACAGTGACAGGATTAACCCTATAAGGTCTGCACATGACAATACATACATCAGGGCTCTCAAGTCTCACGCATTGAGCGTGAGACTCACGATTTCGGTCTTAACTCACGCACTCCCGCCACACATCGTATTCCTCACGCTGAAAAACTCTCGGCTATTTAATGCTTGAATGCAGGGTGCTCAATACGCCGATCGATAGGTCGATCGCGGTCGCTCCAGAGCTCCGGCCGATCTGCGCGCATCGGGACGGAGCAAAAAAATAGTCACTAGCAAACCCCCCCCCCCCTCCAACAACTTTTGTCGGAGTATAAAAAGTCACTCGCACCCCCCCCCTTCCCCTTCAAAACTTGAGATCCCTGATACATATATATACACACATCCTCATTGTGCGTTTTTTTTTTAAAGTATCGGTTCAGGCACCGTTTAGGCACCCGTATCGTTTTAAAAGTACCGGTTTAGCACCGGTATCGGAAAAAACCCAAACGATACCCATCCCTAAACATGACACGTTTGTTTTTTTAGATTTACAAATGAGGTGGGAAATACTTGACGGGACCTGATCCCAGCTAATACCTGACAACACGGTGAACGGCAATGTTTGGTGACTCTCTTATGCTGCGTTGTTGAGCGAGAAATATCCTAAAACAGTCTGAGTTCGAGGCGTTTAAGCTCAATTCAAGCAATAGAGTTTATTCAGTAACTGAAAGGTTGTCCGGCAGTTAAACGTGCACGGGCCTAATTCAACGTCAGCTCGTGGGGAGCAGACGAAACTAAGGAAAAAAGGCGCTTAATCAATAGTGCGCAGCGGGTTACATAGGTTCTCCTGAAGGGAGCCTATTGGTCAAAGTCAAAGCTGCAGGTGGAACTAAGTTTAAACAGAGCGGCCTGGTTGGAGCACTGGGTATCTCCACCCACACTGGCTCACATCCATGATTCCTTCTTCGTGGGTCATCTGTGGGTCATCTGTTCTTTCGCTGGTTTAGAACAGTATGCCTGTTCAAGAGCGGCGATCATGAGTCCACTTCCTGTCATGATCGGCTTTAAGCGTGAAAACGGAAGTGGGGCAGAGAGCGTTCTTTCGAAACCGTCAGTACTTCTCCTTTGTGCAGGCTAGTCGGCCCGAAGCATTTAACCTTCTTATATACGGTTACAATTCTGCAATGAGCTAAATATAACATGTATTCAAACATAGCATAGCATAAATGTATCTTTTATCCACAGCGTTCACACCAAAAGCGTTGCGAATATTCGCAAGAGTGGGAGGCCAAAGTTGAAATATTTCAACTTGAAGCAAAAGAGGCACATTTTTCGCATTGCGTAATAAGCGGTATTCGCGCCCCCGGCGAAGAATTTGCGTCAATCGCAACCATTCACGTTTTTACGTTGACTTTGTATGGGATCTACTCGCATGAAAAATTCTCAATGCTGTTGATGTCAACACAGCATTAAACTCTCTGTAGACTGGAGGAGGAGCTCAACGCTGAAGGCTTTCTGGAAACCACAACGTCGCCAAAATGTTGCATAATTTCATGTCTTTGCATTGGCTCTGGATCTAATCTTCGGTGTCGGCCATAGCTCATGAGGGTACCACAAGGTACCCAGTTCGATTCCCCGCGATTCCCCGCCCATTAGTTGCACGTTGAAGGATTGATTGTCATGCAACTTAGTGCGGATATTCATGTTTCCAAGAGGGTGGATCCACATGACTCAGGGGATCCCTTGACTCCTACTCTAGGTCCACAATGCTTGAAAGGCATTTGGCAGAGCTGGTAGCAAGGCTGCAGTAGAATCTTTATTTTACTTCTACCATCCCGGCCACCATCTTTGAGACAGGCAAGAAGGAGCTCCAGAACCAGAACCCAGAATGAGCTGGAGAGAATATGTAGATGTCGTCTGGCCCAGGAATTCCTCAATATTCACACACAACCCACAGAAGACTTTGGGTTATACAGAAATTAGTTTTTAACAGCATTTCATTGGTTACTGTGATTCAAACAACCCGCACTTCGTTGAGCAACCTTAAGTTATAAAAGGACAATAAATACATTTGTAATCATTGATTCGTAACCAAATAAAAAAACACATGGACATCTCTTTCCTGGAAAAGGGCATGGTGCCTGTCCTTTTTACAGCCAAAACCAGATTTCAGTGAGTCAGACATTTTTTTATAATTTAAAAGCGCTGAAAATTGAATCTGCTGTAACAGTGTTGGATCTTTTTTATTACCCAGCATGCTCTACTCCACGAAGGTCTGCACGGCATTTCTGATCATCTGATTCATTTCCAGAATGGTATCAAGACTCACTTGCTCAAGTGATGTCTTTGCTCTTTAGTGGATGTTATTTTTGTCATCTCCGTTATTCTATCTGGCGACTGTAGATATTTCATCTAAAATGTGGCTTTTTTTGCGTGAAGCATGATGTTACCTTTGAAATGAAAAGCGCGATGGCGTCTAGACACTTTATTACATTTACAGTGACACTGTCGACAGTCAGGATCCGTCGTCGCGCTAGAATAAAGAATAAAGTTTTCTTCCACAAAAAGCTGAGTAGATATACACGACCGTTCAAAGGTTTGGGGTCACTTAGAAATGTCCTTATTTTTCAAAGCACTGTCTTTATCAATGAAGATCACATTAATTGAATCATAAATACACTCTCTACATAGTTAATGTGGTACATGACTATTCTCTGGTGTTTAATGAAGTCTCTTCATAGGTGTATAGAGGCCCATCTCCAGTGTTCTAATGGTACATTGTGTTATCGCCTTAGAAGACTAACGGAGGGGTAGAAAACCCTTTTTATGTGAGCGCAGCTGAAAACAGTTATGCTGGTGAGAGAAGCTATAAAACTGGCCTTCCTTTGAGCCACAAGAAAACAACATTAATATTTACTATAAAAATCATTATTTATAGCCTCGTCAATGTCTTGACTATATTTTATATTCATTTGATAAATAAAAGAGAGTTTTCATGGAAAACACCAAATTGTCTGGGTGACCCCAACATTTTGAATGGTAGTGTACATTTATATAAAGAAATAAAATAATGAGGGAGCCGTACCTGGCCGCTCATACGCCGGTGATCTGAAAACAGTCCTGACTGGTGGAGCGGATGGTGACTTTCCTCTGCCTCCCGGCCTTGATGTAGAGGTACTTCCTGGGTTCCACCACGGAGCGCAGGCCGTAATGTTCCCCGCTGTGGAGGCTGTACCTCTCAAACCAAGGACTCTCAGTCAAAACTATCGGGGCGTCGATCTTCTCCAACTGCGAACACACACAGGGACAATAAATATATGCTACGTACATTAGATATAAATATATCTGTATACACACAGAACAGTTATGGTTCTTAAACGTTTTTAAAAGGCTTTGTAGTTCTCAAGAACCATCAACTACTGAAGAACCATGTTTTTCATTTGAGGCACCTTTATAGGTTATTTAAAGATCTCTTTAAGGTAATGGTTCTTTAAAGAATCCTGGTTTGAAAGGTTCTTTGTGGAACCAAAAATGGTGCCTTAAAGAACCATATTTTTAAGGTTCTTTGTGGAACCAAAAATGTTTCTTAATAAATACATCATCATTCTGAATAACCGTTTTTGGTTCCAGGTGGCTCCTTCATTAGTCTGTGTTTTTACCTTTAAGTCTTTTCCAACCACCTTCGGGAAATAGAACCCGTCCGATCGCTCGAATTTGAAAGCCAGCTGATTTTTGTCGTTTATCAAAACGTCCACCTGCGGCGCTGCGGACGGAGAGCGAGACCAGACATCGAGTCATTTGCCCCAAAGTAACCCGCCAGAGTTCAACATGGAAATGAAGCGACGTGAAGCCACTCGGGGCCGAGTGCGATCGACCAATCGGGTGACTCTGCACGACGGTTCCTCTGCTGCTTTCCGGTCGTAACCTTCACATTTACCGTTTTGGGGATCTTGACCCGCGACGGCACACAGCATCGGTCCGTCGCGGAACTTCCTGACTGTCAGGAAGCGACCTCCTTTGCTTCTCAGGACGAGGGAGCGGCGGACGGTGATCCCCATGCTGTCTCTCCGGTGGCGTTCTGGGGGGGGGGCAAGGAGAGAGAGTGTAGTGTAATTTCATCTACTTTATAATGTCAGATTATCTCAAACATGCAAGTCAGAGCTCAAGGTTCGAGAATCTGGGTGACGTGCCTCGGTTTGGGTTTGAACCTCTGAAAGTCCAAGTCCACGTCCCTGAGTGTAGATAAGAACCTGTGTAACGGGCCTCGATTCAGGTTTGGACTTAGGGGGTCCACGTCCCTGTGTTCGACCTGGTATGCCTGCGTGTGATTGGACCACAAAGGCCGGGAATAATGAACACCTCCTTGTTTGTTGTGTATAAAGCTTGTGGTAGAATGCATTATCGGCAGACTTCTCTCAAATTCGACCTCCTGAGAGTCTCCATACGTCCCAGGAGCCTGTTTTTGACATGTATCTTTAAGAATAAAACTGAATATTCTTGGAAATACAGTCAGGGTTTTTCCTGCATAGAGAACATTTGGGCGCGCGCCTACGCTGTTTTCCCGAGCGCCTATGACAAATCCCGAGCGCCTAAGGCAAAAAAAGTCCGCGATGAAAAATATAAAATAATAATGTGTTCATCAGGTGCATGTCAGCGAATATGTTCTCAATAGTATGTTTCAAGTCGGCGACAGTCGAACCCTCATTCTGTTTTGATCAATAGTAATCGAGTTCAGTGTTTCCCCTAGGTTTACAGCTTCAGGGGGGCGGGACTAGTGCCGCTAGCCATGTTGCTAAGCTTAATTTAACACTGAGGTGTGCTCACCTGTGTGCGCGCATCTCGGCTGAGGGAGGCGCGCGCCGGCATCGGAGCTCTGGCGCGCGCGAGCCGAGAGGAGTTGTTGACGGGGGGGTGCGAGTGTGCTCACCCGTGTGCGCGGATGTGTGCGCGCATCACGGCAGAGCTTCGATGCAGGCGCGCGCATCGCTCTCTTGGGGATTAATAAAAGTGTATATTCATATTCAACGAGAAGTGTTGAGGGGGGGGCAGGGTTGCCAGGTCTGTGTGACAAAACCAGCCCAATGGCCAATCAAAACCAGCCCAAACCAGCCCAATGGCCAATAAAACAAGCCCAAAAAACAAGCCCAATTTCAGAACTCAAAATATGCCTGTGCCAAACCATATACACTGCTTCTAAAGTCCAACAGCATTGCTATCATTGCCAAATGTATTGTAATATCTACAAAGTAACACCAAATGGTTAGTATGCCAGCATTAAAAGCAGTTTTCCCGTAACAGTTATTTCCCCTATGTCCTAAAATGGCCTTGTGCAATTAGATACAGATATTATCATAAATAAAATATAGCTCTGTGAACGTGAAGACCAATTCACTGACGGACAAACTAACCTGTTGCTTTGTCTTGAGGCTTTCTCTTCCCTTTTCTCTCTTCCTCCCTGCCTGGACAACATGAATGTACTGTTTTTACTTCATATGCATTTACTGTAGTTAATGCAATACCTTATTTCAACTGAAACACCTTATTTTTATCATATACTTATAGTTCATACATGTGTAAATAGGCTATGCATTTACTGAATTAAAATAATTTCAGTTTACCTGTTTGACTTGTAGAAGGTGCCTTACAGTAAAAAAAGAAAAAAAGAGAAAAACTCCTTGAAATGGAACTATTTACAATTTCCAATGTCTTTTGTTTAGACGCTTTGAGATCCCTCGCCCTCTTGGTCCTTGTCATACATGTCTGTACTGAACAAGGCCAGCATCTCTCTGGTTGGCTCGAACTGGTGGCAGCAGATTCCATGCCTCTGCATGAAGGCCCGAATGCGAAGGATGTTCTCCAGAAGGCTGTCTTTCATTCGATTGCGCAATTTGGTCTTGATCAAATTCATCTCCGAGAATGTGCGTTCCACAGCTGCGTTGCTGAATGGCAATGCCAGAAGTGAGAGGGCAAACGATCCAAGCTCATCAAAGTCCTTGTCACCGGCAGCATCAATGTGATTTTTCACTTCAATCCAGAACTGTTCGGTTTTGCAGTCTTCTGTATTCTCCCACTGAAGCGTGTCCAGCACTTTCCACTGTTGATCAAGCTTGCCGAGGTTTCCTGTGTACAGGTGCAGAAATGACAGAGATGCTAGCTGGGGTTTTTTCTGAACACTGAGCACCGTAGATGGACTCAAGACCCCGAGAGACTGGAGTTGCTGCATGTTGGTAGGCAGACGTTGTTTCATTTGCTTCGCAAATTCAAGCAGGTATTCTTTGCAACGTTGTTTGACGTTCTCTGCTGCTGGTGCATGTAGATTTGCATTCTCCAGCTCCATCTGGAACCGAATTCCATAATCAACAGCGGAGAGAGGCAGCTGGTTGGTTTCAATGGCCCCGTCAAAGGCTATGATCTCTGTCCACCTTGAGCTGTCCAGGACCACGGTGCTGATTTTTGTGACTCTTCGTAGCAGGCTCAGATAGAACGTGATGAGTTTGTGGAAAAGCCTGCATGGATTTGTGTTTTCCATCTGAAACATCTTGTTCACTCGGTTTGCCTCCTGGACGATGGGCTGAAGGAACACTCAGTAAAGTTTGTTGACTGGATCAGAGTACATCTGAAAGACAATCTCCGCACTGTAGCTTCGGTCCTTGTCTTTTGCCAACTAGAAGTGCAGTCTGAGCTCTTCGTACTGGTCGAGCACCCGATTCAGGCACGCGCTGACAGCTAGCCACCTTGTGTCTGAAAGTTGGAGGATTTTTAGTGGAGCTTCTCCAACGTTAATTGTTTCATAAAGTTGCCTGTAGTTTTGCTGGCGGAGAGTACTGTGTGAAAACCACGCATAAGTTTGCGAAATCTGGTATTCTATGTTTCTCGGCAACACACGCATTGCATATGAGGAGCACAGCTGAATCGAGTGACACACATTTCACAAACACGACGTTGGGGTTGTGCTCTCGAAATTTTGTGAGAAGTGAATGGTTCTTGCCGCACATAGTATTGCATCCATCGGTTGCGAGCCCGATGCATCGTTTTGGACACAGCTTGCATTCTTGCAAAAAATTCAGCAATGCTTCTGTTATTGAATTGGCATCTCCGCCGTCTAAATTTTTGATACCAGCAAAAGTAGACACAATGCGCTGCTGTGTTTGGCTGTCGTATCTTATGACAACAGCAAGCAGTTTTTGCATGCCCACGTCGGTACTTTCATCGATAATTAAATAATACAGTTCTTCCCCTATATCCTTTAGAAGCTGGTGCTGCATGTCTGGGCCGATTACGTTGTTTATGAGTGCAGAGCATTTCGTCCTGTGCAGTTTGATGTCCTTCTGTGCAATTTCACCAACAAGCTCTCCCAAGTGATTCACGGTCAAAATGCTTGAATGGCAAGCAATGTGCGCTGTCATTTTAAGCTCGGCTAACTTCACAGAGTGGTCAATTCTCACTGTGGTTATGCCACTGTCAAACAATGTACGCACTCGACAACTGGAGAACGGAGCAGCATTTCGAATGTGTTTCCCAGTTTTGCTGTGGTTTTGGAGATCACTGTGGTGCGCACGAATCTCGGTTTTGCAGTACCGACAAAAAGCTTTGGTATTACATTACATTACATGTCATTTAGCAGACGCTTTTATCCAAAGCGACTTACAATAAGTTGGTATCATCCCCAGCCACACGTTCTATCCATTCTTTAATTCCGTTTTCACTTTCCCATTCTTTTGTATATTTCTTCCCGTATTTAGCCCACTTACCGGGTGGCATGTTTCTCCAGTGTAGCTAGCTACACTAACTACCAGACCAGAGTTGGGATCGAGCGGGTCGCGGGAGACTGAGAGCGGCGAGAGCTTTAGGTGCGTGTGTGTATGTGGGCATGTCCCATGTCCATGTGTGTACGTGCTGATCTGGAGTCAGTTTGGTAGGATTTGGGTAGAAATAAATTATTTCATTTAAAATATGGATTTTTATTTAAAGATATTCATGTAATTTGCATGCAAAATAGGTCTACCCGAACCAGCGGACAACAAATTCAACCCGCGGCAACACTTCAAAAGGAGCCCAATTCCGCAGTTAAACCGCGGAATTGGCAACACTGGGGGGGGGGGGAGATCAGGCTTCTCTCGGCGGCCACACAGCGCGCTGAGGGCCGGAGCTCAGAGGTCCCGCGAGCAGGACCTCAAATCTCCGTCGCATATCCTTATTAGGCTGAATCTCGATAAACCGACCACAGATTTGATGCTTAAACTACTAACTTCTCGGCTGAAAACATCCTTAAATTACATTCCGTGACTCAACAACAGTAGTATTTAGAATGTACAGACAAGAATGCATAAAAAACGCTGTTCGTCTACAGATCCAAGTGCTAGGGATCGATTGCTTCTGTCTTGCTCTCCGACTTGACCAATCCTGTTCAACAATGAGGTTCGGACCGCCCAGCTCATTTGAATATACGGACACATAAATGTCACACATAAATAAATGAAGAAATACGTGTGGACACATAAATAGAGATATAAATAAATGAAGAAATGTAGAAATACATTTATTTAATGATGTCCTGTTGAGTTATAACTTATATTTATTAATTTCTGTTTTAATTTCTGTATTTATACATTTATTCTTGTATTTATTTATTTATTTATACATTTATTTAAGCATTTATTTATTTATTCCTGTATTTATTTATACATTTATTTAAGCATTTATTTATTTATTCTTGTATTTATTCATGCATTTATTTTTTTATACTTAAGTAATTTTAAGTCCTCCATAGACGTATAGATGTTGCGCGCTGTGCGCGGCAAACAATTTTTTGGGAGCACCGAAGACCCATTTTGACCCAGGAAAAACCCTGACAGTGTCACTCGGAGATTCTTCTTCATCATCAATTTCTTCAAACCACCTCCGGTCGACGAGAAGATACAACAAGAGAAAGAGCTTTTTATTAATTATTAATAAATGAAGCGTCATGCAGAGATACACAACCGTTCAAAAGTTTGGAGTCACGTAGAAATGTCCTTATTTTTCAAAGCACTGTTTTTTCCAATGAAGAACACATTAAATTAATCATAAATACTCTCTCTACATAGTTAATGTGGTAAATGACAATTCTCTGGTGTTTAATGAAGTCTCTACATAGGTGTGTAGAGGCCCATCTCCAGTGTTCTGATGGTACATTGTGTTATCGCTTTTATTGTATTATCTATACTATTAGCGTTTAAATTTTTTGCCAAAGGAGTAAATACAAATGTTAAATTCTGAGCTTGACTTGCTATAACGTAGATTAACGGTAGACATTATTAGACAGATCACACTCTAAAAAGCCCAACTTTAAATTTGTTGTCCTAACACCTTTTTTTTAAGTTGAGTCAACAAATGCCTTTGAAAAAAGTTGAACTAACTCAAAATGTCAATTTCATTAATAAAGAGTGGAATCCACTTAAAATGTTAAGTTGAGAAAACTTAATATAGTGGTTTGGGCATCTGCTGAGGTAACTAAGGCCACTGCGCATGTATGTCAGTAAACACACACACACATATATATATACAAATACATATATATGTAAATACATATACAGGACTGTCTCAGAAAATTAGAATATTGTGATGAAGTTCTTTATTTTCTGTAATGCAATTAAAAAAACAAATGTCATGCATTCTGGATTCATTACAAATCAACTGAAATATTGCAAGCCTTTTATTCTTTTAATATTGCTGATTATGGCTTACAGCTTAAGAAAACTCAAATATCCTATCTCTAAATATTAGAATATCATGAAAAAGTATACTAGTAGGGTATTAAACAAATCACTTGAATTGTCTAATTAACTCGAAACACCTGCAAGGGTTTCCTGAGCCTTGACAAATACTCAGCTGTTATAATTTTTTTTTTTACTTGGTCTGAGGAAATATTAAAATTTTATGAGATAGGATTTTAGAGTTTTCTTAAGCTGTAAGCCATAATCAGCAATATTAAAAGAATAAAAGGCTTGCAATATTTCAGTTGATTTGTAATGAATCCAGAATGCATGACATTTTTGTTTTTTTAATTGCATTACAGAAAATAAAGAACTTCATCACAATATTCTAATTTTCTGAGACAGTCCTGTATATACTACTTTAATCTTATATTTTAAATAATATAAAAATATTTTCTTTAGCCCCTGTTTAAAATACATTGGTTTTTGATACCATTGTTTGTTTATTATATTTAGATATGGATTAGATTTGGAAGGATATTGTCCATTGTTTAATGGCAGATTTGCTCCAGTTCAGGTTTTTGTCACTTATTGAATTAAAGGGAGCCTGTACCGTGAGAGCAAATGTTTCCCTGTATTTTGCTCAATTTATTTATTTAATTTAGCAGACTATGAAGATTGAAATACTATAATACTAATGTGTAGGAGGTGACTCTTGTATGAAAGTGGTATATTTTAGTTTTACAAATCTGCATAAAAATGTCTTTTGACTTTTAAATTGTATTGTTACAGAATGGGAAGAAAAAATCTGAAAATGTAAAAGAGGCGGTGAATATTTATTATAGTCTCTGTATGCTTGTTTTTGTGTAGAATACAGACCCGGAGGAATCTTACGTGAAAGGAGTTGAACTGGGAATACTGCAGAGTGGGTGGAGCGGGGGGGTGGTTCAGGGAACGGTGTCTGATTGTCATCAGCTGGACTGATTGGTAATCAGTCCAGCTGATGACGATCTGTGTTGGTTAGCTGAGTCTGTCTCCATAAAGGAGCTGGACAGACAGGAGATGAGAGGAGCGTGGAGAGCAGAGACAGAGTCTGCTGTCGGAATAAACCTTATTACCGAATATCCCTCTGGCTACTTGTTGCTTATTGGTGCTTTAGGGGTGGGGAACCTACTCGTGACGGCTACACACGTGTCACAACCATGTTCCAAAGATTGTTTCAGGCCTTGATTTTGGATTCACAAAACAGAATTTTTTCTTTCTGCAACCATTTTGATTTTTAAGGATGTGGCCCCTCATACTCTGCTGTCTATGTTCAAGTGTTGACACCTGGAATTCATATAGTTATGCAAACAAATGTTTCATCATGGCCCCAGTTCATGAAGAAAACCCACAGTGAGTTTGCCTCAGCAGCTGCTAAAGGAAGACTACAGGGCCTTTAGATTGTATCATGGTGGAGTTAATGGTTGACAAAAAAGAGAAAACATTTCTGTTTAAACCAGTGGTCACCAACCTTTTTGAGCCCAAGATCACTGACCTCCACCTTCATGACCAGCAAGATCTACCTATTGAGGCGTTGAGAGAAAACGACGGTCCAGACTGGACTTATGACTTGAGGCTTTTTATTTGGCCTAATTCTAATTTAATGAAATCAAAACACATTGGTCCAGCTTTCAAATTGATGAGACCAGGAACACAGAATTTAAGTGCAATATAAAAAGTAAGATATTTGTTCACCACACACAATATGAACAAGAAAAAACACATTTCAATGAGCAGCTGGATAAACTACCAATATAAATGTTGTATTTATTTACATTACGACACTGACAACATGATCAGTCAGTGCAACTCATGTAAGTTCAGCTCTCATCATAATGCCATCAAGTCATGTGACTCCAGTCAGTGTGATGGCTGTGACTGAACTCTGTCTGTGAGCTTGTAGTTAGTTCATCAGCACAGACAGACAGTCTGAGGCCGTCTGTGAGCTGCTGTCAGTAATCCAGCTCCTGGTCTCTGATTTGGTGATTTTCTCAACTTCACTGACGAGTTTTTCGGGGCAAATGTGGTATTCATGAAAGTTTTATCATCTGGGACTGGTTCTGAAGTCAGCCCGTTGGTGAATACATTCACATCAGCTCTAAAGACATCCTCAGATTTAAATAATTATAATAATAATAAATATGAGAATCACCATTTGTGACTCCTGCATCTGTGCTTTTTCAAATAATAGAATAAATATAATTGCAATCACTTTCAAGTAAACCAGATTGCTCCATCAGACAAGAAAAAGCTCAATGTTGAGCTTTTGTTTTGAAGGACAAAAGCAGAAAAGCCGATCTCACGGAGGTAAGACCTGGCAAATCGCCAATAATCTCCGCAGTTGCGCATGCGCAGGCGTAACCTGTAAATGCCGTAACGTAAACATTTACACTAAGGTACAGGCATTACAACATTTATTTATTGATGACGTAGTTGTATGTCCTTGTACTTTGAACTTGTGTAATATGTAAAGTTATGAATAAAGGTCTTTCTGCATTTCTATGCGCCTCACTTGTGGTACGCTCTTTCGGGGAGCACAGCTGACAACACGGCTGTCAGAGAACCCGCTTTCAGGCGTTCATTAAAATCAGGCGGAGATCTTTTCTGACGTCGATGTTCCAGTCAGGAAGAAAACGTTTCAGAAGACACTTCAGAAAATGTTCGAGAACGAGGAACAATGTGTTTCTGATTTTATTTTCATTTTATTTTGGAGATCGACAGGGAACGTCTCCGAGATCGACCGGTCGATCGCGATCGACGGGTTGGCGACCACTGGTTTAAACATTCTGTTTAGGATGATTTATATTAATGTTCCATATGGAAGAGAACTGCTATATAACTGCTGAGTTGCAGCACCATTGTTTGTTTTTTTATGAATAAAAAAAGAATGAATAAATGTATATATCCGTCTTTTGTCATAAATATTTATGTTCTCACAAATATACCGAGAATATCGGTAATATGTGATTAATCATGATTAATCCACAGAAACCTGTGATTAATTTGATTAAAAATTGAAATCGTTTCACAGCCCTAATATATATATATATTAAATACATTTATATATATAAATTAATAAAACATGATCACGTGTTTTTGAAATGGTCGATGCTCTGGGTCACAGTATGTTTTTTTACATAGAAATTAAATTCATATTTTTGTTTTTTTGGTAATAATCGGATCAGGAGCACCAATCAAACGCCTCGTTATAGCGCCACCTAGAGGGACTTGTTCACATACGAAATAAAGAAATGGATCAGAGGAATCGCTGTGGCAAAAAATGTTTTACTTTTCAAATTAAAGATTGTTTAAATTATTGTTTCTGAATATGCCAAAAACAGTCAAATTTAAATCAAAGAATAATCTAAATGAGATTTTCACGCATTGGTTTCTATTTTTTATTCAGGAGCCGACTCACAATTATAATTGTAATTTTAGTGAATGACATTTTCAGATAAATTTGAAACTAATCAAATCATTAATAAATTGCCAAACTGTATAATAAGTCCTGTATATTGATAATGTATTAATGAAAAGTGTATCAAAGTTGAACTGTTCCCACACAACTGTGAATACGACACACACGATAAAACGTGGGTTGCATCACTCTCTGTGCAACCTCACGAGCCCTTTGAGGAACGCTGCCCTCGAGTGGCCGACAGGGGAAGCGGACCAGAGAGTTCATTTGACAGGGACAAATAACTGGAACTGGATATTATTTAGTTTATTTTAGGGCTTATGTTACTCACATGACATTAAACTCAAATACAGGTTATTTTGAATCCTTAAAATAAAAATAAATGCTCGCAAAGTCTGTGGATCATCTTAAATGACCGGGGTCATGATTAGAGTTTTTTAAATGTTTTGTTCTGGCACTTTGAAGAGAGAACAATCCAGATAGATTTGTTCCCTACGGGGTCGGAGGTAGGAGATGTGCTTTTTGTGATTTTATGGTGCGCCGCCCCTTCCAGGTGTATTCGTGCACGTCGGGCTGTTGAGTGAGTGACCAGCAGCTGGCCGCTCTGTCCATTCACCTCACAGTTGCGTATTGATCAGACAAGAAGACACGCTTTTAAACTCGATTCCTATTGATCAAAACAGAACAAGGGTTCGGCTGTAGCCTACTTGAAACATACTATTGAGAACATATTCGCTGACATGCATAATCGCAGACTTATTTTTGCCTTAGGCGCTCGGGATTTGTCATAGGCGTTCGGGAAAACGGCTTAGGCGCGCGCCCACATTTTCTCTATGCAGGAAAAACCCTGTGTATATGATATTGAAAATAATTTTTTAAAATATTACCGCCTTCTAAATATTTAATTACATTAAATTAAATGATATTGATTAGTTATCTAGTTCATCTTCTGAACTGAGAGATGTTTCACCTCCAACACGACCCTGACGGCCTCTTGGAACATGGGCAGCACGTCCAGATGGCCCTCGAGCTCCAGCAGGCGGGCCCGGCAGATCCAGTACTTGGAGAACTTCTGGGACACCGGCGGCAGCCGAGAGAGAACCTCCCTCACCGGGCCTGGAGGGCAACCCTGAGAATAATAAAATAAATAAAAATAATTAAGAATTAATAAAAAGGACAAGGAAAATAGAAATTCTTTATATAGAATAAATAAAATAAGATATATTTTTTAAAAGGCCAAGGAAAACCAGGGGATAGAAACTCCTCACGGGACGGCCTTTACCTCTCCAAGCAGTTTGATGCAGTCCGCCAGGGATCGGTCCACGGCGCTGATGAGGGACTGGGCATCGTCTTCCTCACTCATGGCACCCCAGAAAGGCTGCACCGCCGCCACGGCACGCCGGACCTGAGGTGTCGCCGGCATCGGGGGCCGCTTGTGTTAAGCTTCGTGCGTTTGCGGTGGAGATTTAACAGAACTTAGAAGAGTAGAAGGCTTTCTTTAGCCTTTCAATAGGCATAGTTTATTTACCTCCGTTCGTGGCATGACAGATGCGCCAATACTGCTGCCTTCTGCTCCGGTTTCATAATTAATTTTAGTCACATGGAGTCAGGATATAGGGTCAGTGACGTCACGCCCTGGACGCACTGTAGACAACATTGCCCTCTGCAGGACACAATGAGCAAGGGCGCACATAATAGTACAATATTTAACAGCTTGTAGGAAATGCCTTTGGCCTCCCGCCATGCCTGGAGCTTTCTCCTTGACACCCAAAACATATATATATATATTAATTAATAAACTCCTGTGCTTATAGTAGAGCAGAGGAGTTTCATTTAAAAGTCAATATTTTTTAATAATGTGAGACTTCTTGGACTCCAATACTTACATCCTCTCCTCCTGGGCAGCAGTCACTTTCTTCCCCTCTGTCGCGGGGACCTTCAGCGTTTTGGCATCCGCGGGCCGACCCGTACGGCTGATGGCTCCGCCGGGCCGCGGCGCCGTGTGGGACGTCCCCGGAGCGCTCGCTCTCTTCATCTCACCCATCCGTGTGGGAGGGGCATTGGCCGAACCGCTACGCCCCTTTCTGCCATCCGCCTTGTCCCGAGCGTTCCGGGTTGACAGTTTTCCTCCCGCCTCGGCAGCTGGCAGGACACCGCCTGACCGGGACCCGCACCGGCTCGCCGGCCCAGAAGGTGCTCGGGGGTCGGCTTTGCACGCTTGGCTCTTGTTCTGCCCGGCGCCTTTAGATCTCTGCTTTGGGAACCGGCCTGCGGGCTGACCGGGCGGCTTGAACGGCGCCGTCGTGGCTCTCGGTCCACTCGATGAAGGAATCTTCGAAGACGGCTGAGGATTTCTACTCACGAGGGGTTTGGAGGTCGACTGGTGTGTAACTTTCATCCCAGCTCTCGGCCTCTCGCGGTGGTTTAGAGCCGTGGCGGGAAACGGTTTCCTCTGCGTCGCGCCGGGCTTCCGGGAAACAGAAACCGGCGGCAAACTGCTGGATTGCGTCGTTTTTGCCACGGTAGCCGAGGTCGGCTTCAGGTGTTGACTCCGAACGCTCCTGGGCTGAGTCACCGCGGGAGTCAGTCCCGTTTTAGTTTTGACCATCGGGCCGAGACTCATCCGGACGCTGACCGCCGTCGGCGGACGCGACCCGGCACCGAACCCGCCACTTGGTTTGGTTACCGCCGGACGAGACGCACTCGAGTGGGATCTGCCGGAAGGCGGCATTCCCGCATCGGGCCGCTTCTTGAGCTGTACCGCCGCAGTCGGGTTGCGTCTGCCGGTCAGCGCCGGGGTCTGATGAGTCGGTCTCGGCCGGGCCGGAGCGCCGGCTGCAAGCGGGCGAACGGCATTCTGCCGTCCGATCAGGATGCTGGCTTTGACGCTCACTTTGTTTGAGTCACCGAATGTTTTCCTGGCAGCCTGTTTCATGGGTTGAGCCACCAAAGTGTTGGAGCCTCCGCGTGTGATCCGGTCCGCTGGAGCCGTGTTCTCTTTTCCCTGGAACAACAACATACACCGGAAAAAAGTCAGATTAAAAACCATCTGGTGTGAGAAAAAAAAAGAAGAAGAAAGTACATTACCTGCAGTGAAGTAGTCACGTGTTTCTTAACCGGAGCGTTGTCACGCAGGTACGGTCTGAGGAGTCACATCGAGATCATTCACCAACCGCAATGTCAGAATAATAAACACTTGATGGACACTTTGTGAGTTGTGATGTTGTCCTTACTTTGGGTTGGGTGGCTTCAGCTTTCCTTTTCCAGCCAAGTATTCGATAAACTTCAGTTTACGCAGCTCTGCAGGAATTCAGCAATAAATCAATACATAAGAATTCTTAAAACAGTCTGTATTTACTTCTGCAGCCACAGACATTTGATTGGCATGACAGCATCTTGCCAAGGAGGTCTGAAGTAATATTCTCATAGTAGCATTATAAGCTACTTGAAGTTTCTGTTTGGGTGACTTTGTTGTTATTAATACTCGACCTGCTATGCGCAAGACGGAAGATATCCAGTGCTAAGCACCGCCTCTGGCGGTCAGGAAGGATGAAATAGAACATTATACACAAATTAAAACACAGTAACAACACAATCAATGAATATGACAGAGTATATAAATAGTTGGTAGTTGGCATATTTCACGATCGAGACCTCCACGATCCATCAGGCAGATGGAGGTAGAGAGGAGGAGTGGGCGGAGTCTCAGCAGGGCCATGGCATAGTTGGTAGTAGGCATATTCCACGATCCATACCTCGATGATCCATCTGGCAGATAGGATCTATGACGTCAAAAGGACTCCGGGGAGGAAGCAGAGTTAGGAATGTGCAATAGAGAGATGAAAATTCATCCATAAGGAGAAAAAAGAGGAGAGAGGTGCTCAGTGTATCCTAAACGTCCCCCAGCAGCCTATAAGCCTATAGCAGCATATCTAGGGGCTGGACCAGGTGAACCTGATTCAGCCCTAACTATAAGCTCTGTCAAAGAGGAAAGTCTTCAGTCTACTCTTAAATGAGGTGACTGTGTCTGCCTCCCGGACTGAAGGGGGAAGCTGGTTCCATAAAAGAGGAGCTTGATAACTGAAGGCTCTGGCTCCCATCCTACTTTTTAAGACTCCAGGAACTACAAGTAGCCCCGCATTTATTGAGCACAGCTCTCTAGTGGGGCAATATGGTACTACAAGCTCCTTAAGATATGATGGAGCATCACCAATCAAGGCTTTGTAGGTTAAAGGGTACCTGTAGTGCAAAACAACAACGTGCTACATCCATTCGGCGCATCAAATAAATCATATTTACCCCGCCGCTATTGTCAACAAGTCACGCATAGCCCGAGGATTTACATTTCTTTGTCAACATTCCGAGTCCGTGGGCGCAGCCATTTTGCTAGTTATTTACTCCAGTTCAAAGCTAACTATGACGTAGAGTCGTTGAAAGGAATTCAGCCCATCCGGAGCCACTTCTACACGCGTTGCTTCTTGGGATAGATCGGTGGCCTCAAGAATTACACAATCTATATCAGGGGTGCTCAATACGTCGATCGCGGCGACCTGCCAGTCGATCGCGGCGTAGTATTGGTAGATCGCATGACATTAAAAAAAATTGGGCCGCCCCCCTGTCACTTTCTCTATAGCGCCACATTACAGCAGAAGCACGTCATTTCTGTCTCTACGTGTTGCGTTAACAGTCCTCTGCCCGCCGTCTCGTGTGCCGCGGAGCTCCCGACACCCGGTTTGCGCGCATCGGGACGGACGGAGCAAAGAAAAAGTCACTAGCACCCCCGAACATGTCGGCCGAACATTGCATCAATGAAAGACATCTCCAGCGCTGGCTTATGCGCGATGTAGCTCTCAAGCTCACGCTTTGTGTGAAGCAGATGAGGTCTAATGACACTATATCATCGGACATAAGTTCGTGCTCTTTACAACAAATGCACTCTCTGTCTGTTTTTTGTGGCACACATTTCCCACAACTGCACCAAACGTCCGCCGACTTGCGTGCACGGTCCGCACGGTGAAGCATCTGGACCGGCGGTCCTTCGGCATCAACTTCATCTGAATCATCGCTATCATCGCTGTCACAATTCACTAAATGTGGATAGTCTGCTTTTAAAGGTTCAAACAAGTATCCAGTTGCTGAATCAGACAATCTTTCATCGTCCATATTCTCAATCTCTCAGCATTTGTTTGCGAGCGCTCGACGTTGTTTACATTGGTTTCTGAACACATCCGCTGTGGCTGGCTGTCGATCTCTCAACGATTTGACGTCACACCACCCGCGACATATTCAAGCTCCAGTGCAATGTCGCATGTCGGAGTTGAGGACTTTGAACAGCCTAAACTACGTATTGTTATTGAATACTGGACCGTCAGTGCATGAATAACCTTTAGAAACACATTATCTTTTGATCTGGCTACATATTGTTTTGCACTACAGGTACCCTTTAAGAGAAGAATTGTAAAAGTGATTCTTGATTTTACTGGGAGCCAGAGCAGAGCAGCTAATGCAGGAGTGATGTGATCTCTTTTCTTAGTTTTAGTGAGAACACGAGCTGCAGCATTCTGGATCAACTGGAGGGACCTAAGAGACTTATTAGATCAGCCTGATAATAAGGAGTTGCAGTAATCCAGTCTAGAAGTAACGAACGCGTGAACCAATTTTCCTGCATCTTTTTGAGACAAGATGTGCCTGATTTTTGAAAAATAAAGTAGATGAAAAAATGCAGTCCTTGAGATTTGCTTCAAGTGGGAGTTAAAGGACAAGTCCCGATCAAAGATAACGCCAAGATTCTTTCCAGTGGTGTTGGATGCCAGGGCAATGCCATGTACAGAAACCACATCACCAGATAATTGATCTCTGAGGTGCTCAGGGCCGAGTAAAATTACTTCAGTTTTGTCTGAGTTTAACATCAAGAAGTTGCAGGTCATCCATGTTTTTATGTCTTTAAGTCATGCTTGAATTTTACTTAGCTGGTTGGACTCCTCTGGTTTGATAGATAGATATAATTAGTTGGAATGCTTCAGCAGTCCAACTATTGTTCTTGTCTTCTTTAATAAACGTATTATTCCATTTATTCCGTACCTTTTTTGTCCCTCTTCTAGTCCTTCATATATTCAGCTATTTAAACCATTCAAATATTTAAAAAATGCAGCGTCTTCAGGAATAGAGGGGAATGACTTTTCATATTTCTAACTCTTCAGCTGTTGATATTATAATATTTTATGGTTATTATTTTGAATGGGATCACAATGGAGAAAGTCTTCAACTTTAAAAGTGTCTAAGATCTTCATACTTTCAGTTAATTCAATCATTTTTTTATTTTTATTGTTAATCCGCTTAAACTTGTTCAAATTTAAAAGCTTACAATATCAGCATTAAGCTAAAGAAACAGTTCCACCTTCCACCATGTTGACAACATTGTTAGCTCAAACTTTATAATTCAGCTTCTTTTGATAGCTCTTATAGTTATTTAACTGTCCCCGTTTTAGTTTTATGTGTTTTTCCGCTCCTCCTGGAGTTTTCAATGGGTGTGTATGGGGAAGTCTAGAGCTGTGACGTCATCGCTAGAGGGGACAGCTGGTCAGGATCAAGCGGAAACTATTTTTGTATATCGTCACTACGGCCACAATTCTTACTCTTTAGGCATTATTTTCTGGTAAAGTAGTAGAGAATAGTGTGCTTATCGTAGACATGTGACTGTGGAATCCAACAGTTTCCCAGATTTTTCTAGAGAAGCCTTAACGAGGGGAGAAGTCCGGCTTTCTCCTCAGTCATCTCCATTGAAAACCTGACGACATTTTAACTTTTTTACAGCAAGCAGGAAAACTTTCTAAACTGCGATTAAACTCATTTCTTAACCTAAAACATATTAAAGGACATGTAAACGTTCACACAAGCCTTGAGCATCTCCTAATGTAGACGCCTTTAGAATCAGAGTTATGGTTCTGTCAAATCCAAAGGTTCTGACACGTTGCTTTGATCAGATTCTGAGCTGTCTGTCTCTGTCACACAGGTGTTTCACGTTAGGCTAATCAGTGGCGGATCTCACACACACTCTTGTGTATCTGTTATTGTGAGACCCACACACACAGATCAACGTTTGTGTGCGTGTGTGTGGCCCAGTCTTTAAATGGAGAGATATCAGCTCAGAGTTTCTCAGGTCACATTTAACCCACAAAAATAACAAACATATCCGTGCGTTCGGCTGAATCTTTCCTCTCTATTGATTATACTATTTTGGTGATTTGATCATGTATTTTTAACAGGGTTTAACAAATACTTTTGGAGAAAATCCACTCAATGTTTAGATCTCGTCTATCCTTCACCATGGTTTCTCCCTCTCTTTTTTTATTTATCTTTCTCCTTCTGACTCAATTTCCTTCTCTCTCTTGTTCTCAGGTCTGACTTTTCCCCCCCTCTCTCATTTCTTGGATTGTGATTCATATCTTTGAATATTTAGAAGATAACATTTTGCTTATCTTTTCCAGTTATACATTTCCACCCAATATGTGTGTGCTTCAACATTTTCAGCAGGAAGTTTCCCTTTATGATATGTTCAGATGTTTACGCTATTTTCAGCCAATTTCAGCTGTTGGCAGCTATGTTCAGCTTTAAAAAATATATATTTCAGCTAATTTCAGACATTTTCAAACATTTTGAGCAATTTAGTATATATTTTTCAGTTTCAAGCTTTCAGATGTTAGCATTCCAATGCATTTTCAGCAGGAAAAGCATTTTCTAGTCTAGTATCATCTGCATAACAATGAAAGTTTATGGAGTGTTTCCTGATAATATTGCCCAAAGGAAGCATATATAAGGTAAATAAAATTGGTCCAAGCACAGAACCTTGTGGAACTCCGTGACTAATGTTGGTTCTGGATGAAATTACATCTCTCCATCACACATTAATAACTCTGCAAGTGTAGTCATTGTATTTGCTCACGGATGACTTTAATGCAGGGAGGATCCAGCACTGATAAAGAACTTAAATCAAACATACTATACGTGTGAGCCCGACTCAGAGTAGCCTCTACATTCGTCTGCATGTTAAATAAAGCACTCCCTGGTCCTCCGCCCATTACAGTTAATCACAATCAGTTACTACACAACACGGCAGCCTGGTGAAGTGTTGGGGCAATGAGTAATACAGTTGAAGAGTAATGTTACGGATGCGTGGTGCGGAGGACCCAAAAGCAGCAGGAGTTTCTCGAAAAAACAGAGTTTATTCTGAGGACAGGAACACGGACAACACCACACAGGAACAAAAAAAGACGATCCGACACCAGACAAACAGGACACAGATTAAATTCACAGGGGAACGAGACACAGGTGGAAACAATCAGGAAAGAAACAGACAAGCACAGGGAGGGAAGAGCAGGGAAACAGGAAACAAGACAGGGACTTCAACATAAAACAGGAAACACTCAAATCCTAACTACCCCCCCCCCCCCTTAAAAGACGGCTTCCAGACGTCCCAAAGTGTTCAACACGGGTGGGTGGAGGGGAGCCGGAGGAGGGGCCAAGGGTATGACGGCCGGAGTCCGGGGGGCGGGCCGGAGGACGACCACCCGGCCGAGGGACGCGTTCCGGGGGGCGGGCCGGAGGACAGGAACGGGGAGCTAGAGGACCGTGACCAGGCGATGAGACCGGGGCTGGACACGGGGAACCGGGACTGGGCGGGACGGGACACGGGGAACCGGGGCTGGGCTGGACGGGACGGGTCACGGGAAGCCGGCGACTGAACAGCCAGAAGTAGGAGCCAGGGATGGAGACGGGACAGAGGGAACTGGAATACCGGGGACTAGAACCGGCGACGGAACACCGGGGGCTGGACCAAAAGCAGCAGGAGTTTCTCGAAAAAACAGTTTATTCTCAGGACAGGAACACAGACGAACACCACACAGGAACAAAAAAAGATGATCCGACACCAGACAAACAGAAGGACACAGATTAAATACACAGGGGAACGAGACACAGGTGGAGACACAGGTGGAAACACTCAAATCCTAACAGGTAAGAGATTACAAACCTTTGCCTTCGGGGAGGCCTTGTTGTAGCATGTTGCTCTAATCTTCACACGGCTATCAATGTAGTAAGACAATCAAATGTTTTATGATTATTGGTGTTTAAAGCACAGGCTGAAGAAATGCCTCACAATGCAACGCAATGCAGTGGCAATGTATTTATGTAACATGACTAGGGTTGGGTAACTAAAGCCGGTGCCAATGTCCGGACCGAAATGCAACGCACATTCCGGTGCTTCCTTTCGGTGCCTGAGCCGATTGAAATAAAAAAAACAATTATTTTGAACTTCTCAGGTGACTCCGCCCTGTCAGCAGGTTACAATAGCCTATCATATTTAACTTTGAAAGCGGAGGCATGCGCCGTGTGTGACTGCGTGAGCCCGAGCACATCAGCGTCAGGCTGGGCGCGACGGGGAGGCCGTCACCGGTCCCCCTGAACACGTGGAGACCGATGATGACGAACAGCCGTAACTCAGATTAGTACCGGAACGTTGATTGCAAGTCTTGCATTCATAAAAGTAGGCAAACAAATAATAAATTAGCCATTATAATCATGTTTAAGCTAGCTCGTAGCTAGCGCTAGCTACGAGCGTGACAGTCTGCTAGCAGATGTGTTGATGTACAGCGATCCCGGCTGTATACCCGATGTTACCGGGAATATAATGACGGAGGAATAAAGACCGTGGGGCATCACTTTGTTTCAGTGGACCTCTCGCCATCAGAAGCAAAACTTTATTTGTCACGTGTCATCTTCAGTACCTCTGATTGGTTGTTCTCTTTGTCCATCAAAACAGTGACAGGATTAACCCTATAAGGTCTGCACATGACAATACATACATCAGGGCTCTCAAGTCTCACGCATTGAGCGTGAGACTCACGCATTTCGGTCTTAACTCACGCACTCCCGCCACACATCGTATTCCTCACGCTGAAAAAAACTCTCGGCTATTTAATGCTTGAATGCAGGGGTGCTCAATACGCCGATCGATAGGTCGATCGCGGTCGCTGCAGAGCTCCGACGCCGGTCTGCGCGCATCGGGACGGAGCAAAAAAATAGTCACTAGCACCCCCCCCCCCCTCCAACAACTTTTGTCGGAGTAGAAAAAGTCACTCGCACCCCCCCCCCTTCCCCTTCAAAACTTGAGAGCCCTGATACATATATATACACACATCCTCATTGTGCGTTTTTTTTTTAAAGTATCGGTTCAGGCACCGTTTAGGCACCCGTATCGTTTTAAAAGTACCGGTTTAGCACCGGTATCGGAAAAAACCCAAACGATACCCATCCCTAAACATGACACGTTTGTTTTTTTAGATTTACAAATGAGGTGGGAAATACTTGACGGGACCTGATCCCAGCTAATACCTGACAACACGGTGAACGGCAATGTTTGGTGACTCTCTTATGCTGCGTTGTTGAGCGAGAAATATCCTAAAACAGTCTGAGTTCGAGGCGATTAAGCTCAATTCAAGCAATAGAGTTTATTCAGTAACTGAAAGGTTGTCCGGCAGTTAAACGTGCACGGGCCTAATTCAACATCAGCTCGTGGGGAGCAGACGAAACTAAGGAAAAAAGGCGCTTAATCAATAGTGCGCAGCGGGTTACATAGGTTCTCCTGAAGGGAGCCTATTGGTCAAAGTCAAAGCTGCAGGTGGAACTAAGTTTAAACAGAGCGGCCTGGTTGGAGCACTGGGTATCTCCACCCACACTGGCTCACGTCCATGATTCCTTCTTCGTGGGTCATCTGTGGGTCATCTGTTCTTTCGCTGGTTTAGAACAGTATGCCTGTTCAAGAGCGGCGATCATGAGTCCACTTCCTGTCATGATTGGCTTTAAGCGTGAAAACGGAAGTGGGGCAGAGAGCGTTCTTTCGAAACCGTCAGTACTTCTCCTTTGTGCAGGCTAGTCGGCCCGAAGCATTTAACCTTCTTATATACGGTTACAATTCTGCAATGAGCTAAATATAACATGTATTCAAACATAGCATAGCATAAATGTATCTTTTATCCACAGCGTTCACACCAAAAGCGTTGCGAATATTCGCAAGAGTGGGAGGCCAAAGTTGAAATATTTCAACTTGAAGCAAAAGAGGCACATTTTTCGCATTGCGTAATAAGCGGTATTCGCGCCCCCGGCGAAGAATTTGCATCAATCGCAACCATTCACATTTTTACGTTGACTTTGTATGGGATCTACTCGCATGAAAAATTCTCAATGCTGTTGATGTCAACACAGCATTAAACTCTCTGTAGACTGGAGGAGGAGCTCAACGCTGAAGGCTTTCTGGAAACCACAACGTCGCCAAAATGTTGCATAATTTCATGTCTTTGCATTGGCTCTGGATCTAATCTTCAGTGTCGGCCATAGCTCATGGGGGTACCACAAGGTACCCAGTTCGATTCCCCGCGATTCCCCGCCCATTAGTTGCACGTTGAAGGATTGATTGTCATGCAACTTAGTGCGGATATTCATGTTTCCAAGAGGGTGGATCCACATGACTCAGGGGATCCCTTGACTCCTACTCTAGGTCCACAATGCTTGAAAGGCATTTGGCAGAGCTGGTAGCAAGGCTGCAGTAGAATCTTTATTTTACTTCTACCATCCCGGCCACCATCTTTGAGACAGGCAAGAAGGAGCTCCAGAACCAGAACCCAGAATGAGCTGGAGAGAATATGTAGATGTCGTCTGGCCCAGGAATTCCTCAATATTCACACACAACCCACAGAAGACTTTGGGTTATACAGAAATTAGTTTTTAACAGCATTTCATTGGTTACTGTGATTCAAACAACCCGCACTTCGTTGAGCAACCTTAAGTTATAAAAGGACAATAAATACATTTGTAATCATTGATTCGTAACCAAATAAAAAAACACATGGACATCTCTTTCCTGGAAAAGGGCATGGTGCCTGTCCTTTTTACAGCCAAAACCAGATTTCAGTGAGTCAGACATTTTTTTATAATTTAAAAAGCGCTGAAAATTGAATCTGCTGTAACAGTGTTGGATCTTTTTTTTATTACCCAGCATGCTCTACTCCGCGAAGGCCCGTACGGCATTTCTGATCATCTGATTCATTTCCAGAAATGGTATCAAGACTCACTTGCTCAAGTGATGTCTTTGCTCTTTGGTGGATGTTATTTTTGTCATCTCCGTTATTCTATCTGGCGACTGTAGATATTTCATCTAAAATGTGGCTTTTTTTTTTGCGTGAAGCATGATGTTACCTTTGAAATGAAAAGCGCGATGGCGTCTAGACACTTTATTACATTTACAGTGACACTGTCGACAGTCAGGATCCGTCGTCGCGCTAGAATAAAGAATAAGAAGTTTTTCTCCCACAAAAAGCTGAGTAGATATACACGACCGTTCAAAGGTTTGGGGTCACTTAGAAATGTCCTTATTTTTCAAAGCACTGTCTTTATCAATGAAGATCACATTAATTGAATCATAAATACACTCTCTACATAGTTAATGTGGTACATGACTATTCTCTGGTGTTTAATGAAGTCTCTTCATAGGTGTATAGAGGCCCATCTCCAGTGTTCTAATGGTACATTGTGTTATCGCCTTAGAAGACTAACGGAGGGGTAGAAAACCCTTTTTATGTGCGCGCAGCTGAAAACAGTTATGCTGGTGAGAGAAGCTATAAAACTGGCCTTCCTTTGAGCCACAAGAAAACAACATTAATATTTACTATAAAAATCATTATTTATAGCCTCGTCAATGTCTTGACTATATTTTATATTCATTTGATAAATAAAAGAGAGTTTTCATGGAAAACACCAAATTGTCTGGGTGACCCCAACATTTTGAATGGTAGTGTACATTTATATAAAGAAATAAAATAATGAGGGAGCCGTACCTGGCCGCTCATACGCCGGTGATCTGAAAACAGTCCTGACTGGTGGAGCGGATGGCGACTTTCCTCTGCCTCCCGGCCTTGATGTAGAGGTACTTCCTGGGTTCCACCACGGAGCGCAGGCCGTAATGTTCCCCGCTGTGGAGGCTGTACCTCTCAAACCAATGACTCTCAGTCAAAACTATCGGGGCGTCGATCTTCTCCAACTGCGAACACACACAGGGACAATAAATATATGCTACGTACATTAGATATAAATATATCTGTATACACACAGAACAGTTATGGTTCTTAAACGTTTTTTTAAAAGGCTTTGTAGTTCTACGAAGAACCATCAACTACTGAAGAACCATGTTTTTCATTTGAGGCACCTTTATAGGTTATTTAAAGATCTCTTTAAGGTAATGGTTCTTTAAAGAATCCTGGTTTGAAAGGTTCTTTGTGGAACCAAAAATGGTGCCTTAAAGAACCATATTTTTAAGGTTCTTTGTGGAACCAAAAATGTTTCTTAATAAATACATCATCATTCTGAATAACCGTTTTTGGTTCCAGGTGGCTCCTTCATTGGTCTGTGTGTTTTTACCTTTAAGTCTTTTCCAACCACCTTCGGGAAATAGAACCCGTCCGATCGCTCGAATTTGAAAGCCAGCTGATTTTTGTCGTTTATCAAAACGTCCACCTGCGGCGCTGCGGACGGAGAGCGAGACCAGACATCGAGTCATTTGCCCCAAAGTAACCCGCCAGAGTTCAACATGGAAATGAAGCGACGTGAAGCCACTCGGGGCCGAGTGCGATCGACCAATCGGGTGACTCTGCACGACGGTTCCTCTGCTGCTTTCCGGTCGTAACCTTCACATTTACCGTTTTGGGGATCTTGACCCGCGACGGCACACAGCATCGGTCCGTCGCGGAACTTCCTGACTGTCAGGAAGCGACCTCCTTTGCTTCTCAGGACGAGGGAGCGGCGGACGGTGATCCCCATGCTGTCTCTCCGGTGGCGTTCTGGGGGGGGGGCAAGGAGAGAGAGTGTAGTGTAATTTCATCTACTTTATAATGTCAGATTATCTCAAACATGCAAGTCAGAGCTCAAGGTTCGAGAATCTGGGTGACGTGCCTCGGTTTGGGTTTGAACCTCTGAAAGTCCAAGTCCACGTCCCTGAGTGTAGATAAGAACCTGTGTAACGGGCCTCGATTCAGGTTTGGACTTAGGGGGTCCACGTCCCTGTGTTCGACCTGGTATGCCTGCGTGTGATTGGACCACAAAGGCCGGGAATAATGAACACCTCCTTGTTTGTTGTGTATAAAGCTTGTGGTAGAATGCATTATCGGCAGACTTCTCTCAAATTCGACCTCCTGAGAGTCTCCATACGTCCCAGGAGCCTGTTTTTGACATGTATCTTTAAGAATAAAACTGAATATTCTTGGAAATACAGTCAGGGTTTTTCCTGCATAGAGAACATTTGGGCGCGCGCCTACGCTGTTTTCCCGAGCGCCTATGACAAATCCCGAGCGCCTAAGGCAAAAAAAAGTCCGCGATGAAAAAAATAAAATAAAAATGTGTTCATCAGGTGCATGTCAGCGAATATGTTCTCAATAGTATGTTTCAAGTCGACGACAGTCGAACCCTCGTTCTGTTTTGATCAATAGTGATCGAGTTCAGTGTTTCCCCTAGGTTTACAGCTTCAGGGGGGCGGGACTAGTGCCGCTAGCCATGTTGCTAAGCTTAATTTAACACTGAGGTGTGCTCACCTGTGTGCGCGCATCTCGGCTGAGGGAGGCGCGCGCCGGCATCGGAGCTCTGGCGCGCGCGAGCCGAGAGGAGTTGTTGACGGGGGGGTGCGAGTGTGCTCACCCGTGTGCGCGGATGTGTGCGCGCATCACGGCAGAGCTTCGATGCAGGCGCGCGCATCGCTCTGTTGCGCAACGAGAAGTGTTGAGGGGGGGGCAGGGTTGCCAGGTCTGTGTGACAAAACCAGCCCAATGGCCAATAAAACAAGCCCAAAAAACAAGCCCAATTTCAGAACTCAAAATATGCCTGTGCCAAACCATATACACTGCTTCTAAAGTCCAACAGCATTGCTATCATTGCCAAATGTATTGTAATATCTACAAAGTAACACCAAATGGTTAGTATGCCAGCATTAAAAGCAGTTTTCCCGTAACAGTTATTTCCCCTATGTCCTAAAATGGCCTTGTGCAATTAGATACAGATATTATCATAAATAAAATATAGCTCTGTGAACGTGAAGACCAATTCACTGACGGACAAACTAACCTGTTGCTTTGTCTTGAGGCTTTCTCTTCCCTTTTCTCTCTTCCACCCTGCCTGGACAACATGAATGTACTGTTTTTACTTCATATGCATTTACTGTAGTTAATGCAATACCTTATTTCAACTGAAACACCTTATTTTTATCATACACTTATAGTTCATACATGTGTAAATAGGCTATGCATTTACTGAATTAAAATAATTTCAGTTTACCTGTTTGACTTGTAGAAGGTGCCTTACAGTAAAAAAAGAAAAAAAGAGAAAAACTCCTTGAAATGGAACTATTTACAATTTCCAATGTCTTTTGTTTAGACGCTTTGAGATCCCTCGCCCTCTTGGTCCTTGTCATACATGTCTGTACTGAACAAGGCCAGCATCTCTCAGGTTGGCTCGAACTGGTGGCAGCAGATTCCATGTCTCTGCATGAAGGCCCGAATGCGAAGGATGTTCTCCAGAAGGCTGTCTTTCATTCGATTGCGCAATTTGGTCTTGATCAAATTCATCTCCGAGAATGTGCGTTCCACAGCTGCGTTGCTGAATGGCAATGCCAGAAGTGAGAGGGCAAACGATCCAAGCTCATCAAAGTCCTTGTCACCGGCAGCATCAATGTGATTTTTCACTTCAATCCAGAACTGTTCGGTTTTGCAGTCTTCTGTATTCTCCCACTGAAGCGTGTCCAGCACTTTCCACTGTTGATCAAGCTTGCCGAGGTTTCCTGTGTACAGGTGCAGAAATGACAGAGATGCTAGCTGGGGTTTTTTCTGAACACTGAGCACCGTAGATGGACTCAAGACCCCGAGAGACTGGAGTTGCTGCATGTTGGTAGGCAGACGTTGTTTCATTTGCTTCGCAAATTCAAGCAGGTATTCTTTGCAACGTTGTTTGACGTTCTCTGCTGCTGGTGCATGTAGATTTGCATTCTCCAGCTCCATCTGGAACCGAATTCCATAATCAACAGCGGAGAGAGGCAGCTGGTTGGTTTCAATGGCCCCGTCAAAGGCTATGATCTCTGTCCACCTTGAGCTGTCCAGGACCACGGTGCTGATTTTTGTGACTCTTCGTAGCAGGCTCAGATAGAACGTGATGAGTTCGTGGAAAAGCCTGCATGGATTTGTGTTTTCCATCTGAAACATCTTGTTCACTCGGTTTGCCTCCTGGACGATGGGCTGAAGGAACACGAAGTAAAGTTTGTTGACTGGATCAGAGTACATCTGAAAGACAATCTCCGCACTGTAGCTTCGGTCCTTGTCTTTTGCCAACTGGAAGTGCAGTCTGAGCTCTTCGTACTGGTCGAGCACCCGATTCAGGCACGCGCTGACAGCTAGCCACCTTGTGTCTGAAAGTTGGAGGATTTTTAGTGGAGCTTCTCCAACGTTAATTGTTTCATAAAGTTGCCTGTAGTTTTGCTGGCGGAGAGTACTGTGTGAAAACCACGCATAAGTTTGCGAAATCTGGTATTCTATGTTTCTCGGCAACACACGCATTGCATATGAGGAGCACAGCTGAATCGAGTGACACACACATTTCACAAACACGACGTTGGGGTTGTGCTCTCGAAATTTTGTGAGAAGTGAATGGTTCTTGCCGCACATAGTATTGCATCCATCGGTTGCGAGCCCGATGCATCGTTTTGGACACAGCTTGCATTCTTGCAAAAAATTCAGCAATGCTTCTGTTATTGAATTGGCATCTCCGCCGTCTAAATTTTTGATACCAGCAAAAGTAGACACAATGCGCTGCTGTGTTTGGCTGTCGTATCTTATGACAACAGCAAGCAGTTTTTGCATGCCCACGTCGGTACTTTCATCGATAATTAAAGAATACAGTTCTTCCCCTATATCCTTTAGAAGCTGGTGCTGCATGTCTGGGCCGATTACGTTGTTTATGAGTGCAGAGCATTTCGTCCTGTGCAGTTTGATGTCCTTCTGTGCAATTTCACCAACAAGCTCTCCCAGGTGATTCACGGTCAAAATGCTTGAATGGCAAGCAATGTGCGCTGTCATTTTAAGCTCGGCTAACTTCACAGAGTGGTCAATTCTCACTGTGGTTATGCCACTGTCAAACAATGTACGCACTCGACAACTGGAGAACGGAGCAGCATTTCGAATGTGTTTCCCCGTTTTGCTGTGGTTTTGGAGATCACTGTGGTGCGCACGAATCTCGGTTTTGCAGTACCGACAAAAAGCTTTGGTATTACATTACATGTCATTTAGCAGACGCTTTTATCCAAAGCGACTTACAATAAGTTGGTATCATCCCCAGCCACACGTTCTATCCATTCTTTAATTCCGTTTTCACTTTCCCATTCTTTTGTATATTTCTTCCCGTATTTAGCCCACTTACCGGGTGGCATGTTTCTCCAGTGTAGCTAGCTACACTAACTACCAGACCAGAGTTGGGATCGAGCGGGTCGCGGGAGACTGAGAGCGGCGAGAGCTTTAGGTGCGTGTGTGTATGTGGGCATGTCCCATGTCCATGTGTGTACGTGCTGATCTGGAGTCAGTTTGGTAGGATTTGGGTAGAAATAAATTATTTCATTTAAAATATGGATTTTTATTTAAAGATATTCATGTAATTTGCATGCAAAATAGGTCTACCGAACCAGCGGACAACAAATTCAACCCGCGGCAACACTTCAAAAGGAGCCCAATTCCGCAGTTAAACCGCGGAATTGGCAACACTGGGGAGATCAGGCTTCTCGGCGGCCACACAGCGCTGAGGGCCGGAGCTCAGAGGTCCCGCGAGCAAGACCTCAAATCTCCGTCGCATATCCTTATTAGGCTGAATCTCGATAAACCGACCACAGATTTGATGCTTAAACTACTAACTTCTCGGCTGAAAACATCCTTAAATTACATTCCGTGACTCAACAACAGTAGTATTTAGAATGTACAGACAAGAATGCATAAAAAACGCTGTTCGTCTACAGATCCAAGTGCTAGGGATCGATTGCTTCTGTCTTGCTCTCCGACTTGACCAATCCTGTTCAACAATGAGGTTCGGACGCCCAGCTCATTTGAATATACGGACACATAAATGTCACACATAAATAAATGAAGAAATACGTGTGGACACATAAATAGAGATATAAATAAATGAAGAAATGTAGAAATACATTTATTTAATGATGTCCTGTTGAGTTATAACTTATATTTATTAATTTCTGTTTTAATTTCTGTATTTATACATTTATTCTTGTATTTATTTATTTATTTATACATTTATTTAAGCATTTATTTATTTATTCCTGTATTTATTTATACATTTATTTAAGCATTTATTTATTTATTCTTGTATTTATTCATGCATTTATTTTTTTATACTTAAGTAATTTTAAGTCCTCCATAGACGTATAGATGTTGCCAGCTGTCTGCAAACAATTTTTTGGGAGCACCGAAGACCCATTTTGACCCAGGAAAAACCCTGACAGTGTCACTCGGAGATTCTTCTTCATCATCAATTTCTTCAAACCACCTCCGATTCGAGAAGATACAACAAGAGAAAGAGCTTTTTATTAATTATTAATAAATGAAGCGTCATGCAGAGATACACAACCGTTCAAAAGTTTGGAGTCACGTAGAAATGTCCTTATTTTTCAAAGCACTGTTTTTTCCAATGAAGAACACATTAAATTAATCATAAATACTCTCTCTACATAGTTAATGTGGTAAATGACAATTCTCTGGTGTTTAATGAAGTCTCTACATAGGTGTGTAGAGGCCCATCTCCAGTGTTCTGATGGTACATTGTGTTATCGCTTTTATTGTATTATCTATACTATTAGCGTTTAAATTTTTTGCCAAAGGAGTAAATACAAATGTTAAATTCTGAGCTTGACTTGCTATAACGTAGATTAACGGTAGACATTATTAGACAGATCACACTCTAAAAAGCCCAACTTTAAATTTGTTGTCCTAACACCTTTTTTTTAAGTTGAGTCAACAAATGCCTTTGAAAAAAGTTGAACTAACTCAAAATGTCAATTTCATTAATAAAGAGTGGAATCCACTTAAAATGTTAAGTTGAGAAAACTTAATATAGTGGTTTGGGCATCTGCTGAGGTAACTAAGGCCACTGCGCATGTATGTCAGTAAACACACACACACACACATATATATATACATATATATGTAAATACATATACAGGACTGTCTCAGAAAATTAGAATATTGTGATGAAGTTCTTTATTTTCTGTAATGCAATTTAAAAAACAAATGTCATGCATTCTGGATTCATTACAAATCAACTGAAATATTGCAAGCCTTTTATTCTTTTAATATTGCTGATTATGGCTTACAGCTTAAGAAAACTCAAATATCCTATCTCTAAATATTAGAATATCATGAAAAAGTATACTAGTAGGGTATTAAACAAATCACTTGA